>NC_028645.1:69034497-69039697 GCF_001406875.1 Solanum pennellii
CCCCCCCCTCCCAACCTACCCCGCACCCCCATGAAGATTTCCCCTCTTTCCTTCCTCTAAACTTAAAAAAAAAAACTTAGTCATCAAACACCATTATAAGCTAGATCCAGTCAACAACTATTTTCATTAAATTTTCCTTCACTTTTTTCCCTAAATATTATTTTGCAAAACTGTTTGGACATGAAATTGTTATAATTTTTCTAGATTTAAACTTTTAAGTCGAAGTTGAATTCTTGAATCTTTTTCAAAAAATCCAAAAAAAAAAAAAGAAATAATTTATCTCCACAATTTTTACTCTAGATCACTCACGAAGCTTCATATAAAATCAATTTATTCATAGAAAAGATTAAAAGAAAACTACCAAGAGATAATCTAAAAACTTCATATGACAACAATTAATGATCTTCATTTTTGATAATGATTTAGTAGAGATGGAGAAAAATTAAATTCTTCATAGTACACCAATTTCTAACCCAAAAAAAAAAAAATCAGGCAAACGTCATATATTTTGTATAATAATAAATAAAAAAAGGGCAATTCAGTAATGGATTCATAAAATAACAACACTCAATCTATATTTGAAGAACACAATAAAAGATTTGGTACCTACAAATATATATATATAATTTTATATATCCATATATATATATATATATATATATATATATATATATATATAGTAGTAAAATTGTCTCTTGATATATATACAAGTCCAAAACAGAAGGAAAATTAATTATAAAACTAACTAGCTAAGATAAAATGGTGACGATAACAACAAAGCTAATAGTAACAAACTTGTCAAAGAAGAAGACAAGTAATATTAATGACAAGTACCCGTTTTCTTTGCTCAGACATAAAAAAACAAGTAATCTTCATCCGTTACAAAACTCTAAAGAGATTGATATATTCATCCAAACTTGTCTTGAAAAATTACCGGTTTGATATTGGATTTGGACCACTAGGAACTTCATGAGCAGCACCACCATATTCACCTTTATTTTTCGGAATTTTTCGTGGATGCAACTTCATTGTAGTACTAGAAGTAGACGATGACGATGATGATGATGAATGGTTGGGAATTGAATTTTGATCATGATGATTTGAATGGACAAGTATGAACAAAATCAAGAAAAGAGTAATGAAGTAAAGAAAAGATGGTGACTTAAATGTTGCCATGCAATAATAATTTGATTGAAAAAATAATAACACCCCCCCAAGAGTCCACAAGAGATCAATATCCATCAACTACTTAAACACCCACCAAAATAGTAATGCCTTAAGAAAAAACAGGCCAAAGAGAGAAGAGAGAGAAGTTCGAGGTTAGAGGTGAAAAAGCTTAGTAGAGAAGTTTATTTATTGGAATTTGTTACATACATTTATTCAGAGAGAACAAAAGAACCTACTTATCTTGCAAGTATATATGAAAGGTGTTTTGTTTGCTTGGCCCAATATATTGACTTTCTTGCACCTCCCATTTATACCTATTTTAACCAAGTAAATAAATTACTCTCTGATTTCAATTTATTTGTCTAATTTTAACAGAGAGTTTAAGAAGATAAAAGAAAATTTATTAATTGTAGCTTATGAAATATTGTCATAATTTTTGTGTTTTATTATGATCATTGAAAAACAATTTAGGTTAATATTGTTATTTAGCTATTTATGATTTTATTCATAATCAAACTTAATCAATATTATAAAGATAATGTTATTTATGGATTTGATTAACAAGTAATAACACTAACACCATGTAATATTATCTTATTGATATTTTTAATAATATTTTTAAATTAAAATTTAATTTTTAAAAATATAATTTTACGAAAAGGAGGCCCGGCAAGTCCATAGCACACGTACTTGTGGATTGAGCTGACTATTTTCTGGCTCACACAAAAAATGGGCTAGCCCGGTCTGGCCCGATGAATTTAAAAGTCTATATAAATTGACGCGAATATAGTGGATCAGCCCTTATTGACAGCTCTACTTGTGGTCTCAAACTAAATATAGATAGCATACACTAATAAGATAGAATCACATGGAAAACTCTAAGTATTGCTATGTTGGATAAATTTTGAGATAAAAAAGGAGTTGTGAGCGAGAAAGAAGAGATTTGTTATATTGCTCTAAAAATAGCTATGTTAGATAATTTGTTTAATCGCTTAATTTTTCTCATTTATATTATATGCGTTCGTTTCATTTTCCCCACTAAATACTTATATACATCATCTGTTTCAATTTATATGACTTATTTTTTTTCTTAATTAATTCCAAAATGTCAAGATTCAAACCGTGGTAAGTGACACCTATACTAAACTAACCGATGGGAGAACAGACTAACATGAAACCAAGTCAATGCCACTTGAACAAAACCAAGTATATATATATAAAAAAAAAATAATGAAACAATTAATTAGACAAAATAATTAAGTCCCCATAAACTCAACTTAACCGTCTAAAAACAACAAATGTGTAAACACACTTAAAGAACTGAAAGTCAGTTTAAACTACTTATTTTACTTTTAATGAAATAATTTATATAAAATATCTTTTATTTATTTTAAACCATAAATTTCAAGTATTTTTTTTTTTTAAAATTCTTTATCAAATTAAATTAGCTCTTATAAAATGAAACGTCAAGAATAACAATATAGGAATTGAATGCTCTTATGATCTTTCTGATTCAGTCCCTTCTTCTGTTTCAACGAGGACTCTGACAAGTTTTTCTACATTACACTTTATAACCTTTAGTCCTTAATTATGTGCTAGGGGAAGTATCTTGATTTTTTGTGAGCGTGATAGATATTTAAATGTATGCTTTATTCTTTTTTAATCTGCTTTAAAAAGAATTTTATTGCCTATATTGAGTAACTCTTTAATTCAAACATATTTTTATGTGGCGTTCCTAAAACAACAAGCTATTCAAATGGCATTTTGGTATATTATATTCCTTCTGTCTCATATTTTAGTTATCATGTTTCGCTTTTCAAGTGTCAATTTAATTAATCATGGGGAGCTAAATTGAATTAATTAGTTAATAAAATATTTCAACACTATAATTTTGATATCCAATATTGTACTTAAAGTTGCAACTGTTCTCATATTTATATCTTAAAATATTGAGAAAAATTAATTCAATTTGAATATCAAAAAAATGAAAATAAACTAAGATCAAAATATTCAAAAAAAAAAAAAATTCAAATCTTTGTGCCCATTAAAATTATTAAGAACCACATATGAGACTAAGGGAGTACTAGTTAATAACAGTATATCTTTCCATAACCAGTAACTTTATATAGGTGACCAAATTGTACAAAAAAATTGGTGAGATAGGATAAAATAATTTCTATCATATATAGTGATCTTATATTATAGGTGCAGTGTAATCAATAATTCATATTCAACATTATGAGTTGGCTATATAGAAAAAAGATTTTGACAAGACTCAAATGGACAAAAATGTCGTGTCTTAATAAAAATAAATTAAACCCTCTTTCACCAACGCGCATAACATAATTTCATTTTTCTTGATGTTCAATTTGTTTAGTTGTTATAAGTTTATGGATTATATAACACAATAATTAATCTCGAAAACATGGTGTTGATATTTTTGTTAAAATAATTCAAAATATGGAAATAGCTTTAGTCAAGTATAAAATTGAAATTTTTTGTCAAAAAATATTGCGATAAATTTTTTTAGACATAGCTAGCTCTAATCCATAAAAAGCGTTACTATTTTAAGAAAAAAAATAAAATATATAGTTGGAGATGAGATTATGGTAAATTTTCCAAACCCAATATAAGAGTAGTTGATTGATTTGGTTAACTTGTCGGGCCAAGAAAGAATCTTAGAAAGAAAGAGAAGACATTTTACACTAACAAAAGTAAAAGAAAAATAATACTAAATGAAAAATTTGTTTGACTTAGGCAATATATTGCCTCAAGTTTGGAAAACTAATGTTTCTTTCTTATGTTTTGCTTTACTTCCCTTTATCAATTTTTATAATATAATGTGCCCTTTTGACTCTCATTGCCTTAATCTTTGGAATTCAAAAGTATACCTATGAGAAATCTCAATAACTCAGTCGATTGATTATCTGAATTTCCACTTTATTGGTAAGGATTCAGTTTCCTACATTATTATAATGCTCTTCTTATTTCCCTTTTTTTGGAAAACTAATGTTTCTTTCTTATGTTTTGCTTTACTTCTCTTTATCAATTTTCATAATATAATGTGCCCTTTTGACTCTCCTTGCCTTAATCTTGGGAATTCATAAGTATACCTTAAGAAATCTTAGTGATTCAGTCGGTTGATTATCTGAATTTCTATCTTATTGGTAAGGATATATTCAATTCCTCGCATCATTATAATGCTCTTCTTGTTTCCCTTTTTTTGGAAACAAAAAACCTCACATACACTCTTGGTTTCATTTCTTAGCCATATTATATTTGTGTAGTTAAAAATCGACATATAGTAAAAAAATATATAGGGTATGAATTGAAACAAATGATTTAATTTATATATACCCTGATATCAAAAAGCTAAATATAATTTAATATGTTACAAGTAATAACTTGCTTATTTTTCAATATTATATTATAAGTCATACCTTCTGGGAATAATTATACTTTTAGGTATAGATTTTTATTTCTGTGGTGTGAATTCTTTGTTCCCTCTTTATTATAAAAAGAAGTTAAACTCAATTTACAAAAAACTTTTAAATTTTAAAACTCCAGGTTAAGATAAAGTTCCGCCACCCATTGACCAAAATGGCAAAATTATAGGGTATATAACATGGTCAATAGAGCAATAATTCAGGTAAAAAGGTGCTACTTAACTAATATCATAATGGTGGGGGCTCTTATTTTTAAATTAAAAATAAAAAATTATAATGTAAGTACCTCTCTTTATTAAAGCAGAACCATATCTTAATTACTTTTCCTTAGCATAATTAACATACGCTTATTCGGAATATTTACACTTCTTTTTTACTTTTCAAATATATATGCTGTTCTCATTACTATTCCAAACAAAAGGGAGCACTTTCACATTTTATATCGATGAAGTTTAGACACATATGACTAAAGTTCAATAATTTTTGTCTGAATTTTAAGTATATATATGGTTAAAATTCAATTGCATTTCTTTTACTTCAAACAGTCTAAACTTCAAATATATATATATATATATATATATATATAT
>NC_028645.1:69040214-69064945 GCF_001406875.1 Solanum pennellii
TATATATATATATATATATATATATATATAAACTTCACTTGTATGTAATTTCAGGCATCATATATTCAAAGTCAATTTATATTTTTCGAAAATAGATATTTGTTAGATAGCAGCACATTTTAACTTGTTAAAATTCGACGTTTCTCATAGTTATTTTTGAAACACAAAATGGGCAGCCATAATCACAAATAATTTTATCACTATATTTGGTTTTGAATTATTCTATAATGCTCATGTTGTTAGGTATGACTAATATCTAGCTAATAATAAACTTGATAACACAAGATCAATATATTAGGCTTTACATATGTTGAGAATATTAAATTATAATGCGTTTTTACAGTACCAAATAAATTAGTTATACGCATATATGGTTGTAATTAACTCGAAATATAGCTATGGAAACTGTTAATACTAATTTAATCTATCATTTAACTAGTGGAATGTTCAAAAGACTTACTAGTGCTGATCCCTTTTGGCTTTTGAGTAATTATTACTCCAATTAATTAATCTCTATTTGTTAGCATTTCTTTATCATGTTCAGCTTTATATATTTATCTTCATGTTAATGAGAATTAAGGTACGTAGTACTATTATTTTTTCATGTTACTGAAAAGAAAAAGGATCTCAAGTTACAACACTAATTATTATAAGAATTTTTAAACTATCTATCAACCTAATTTACGAGCGGCTCAAGTATATTAGTGGCCTAAAGCTAAAATTAAACGGGGCCTTATATTTGAATTGTTAATAACTTTTATGTAATTGATTTCTTCTAGTTTTCAGTTGATAATATAATCATTCTTATTTTAAATTATTTTTCATGAGATATAGTACTCTAAATATGTCAATTTTTTCTAATAATTCGTTCATTTTTCATGAAAATTTTTACTTTTTCTACAAATAGTATTTAATATTTGTTAAAAAATAATAACTTATAACCTATTAATATTAAAAATGAAATCGCTTAAATTTAGGGGCCTAAGACACATGTCTTTTTTTTAACACTGTTGAGCCACCTCTGACCTAACTTTACTGATTAGATAACAGAAAAAAGAGGCGAAACTTTGAATTTTAAATTCTTAAAATAAAATTATAATATTTATTTTATAAATTATTTATCATAGTAAGTACATTTCCTAACACGAACATAAGATATGTTTTAGATCCACCCAAACGCAAAATGTAGATCCACCCTTGCACATGGTTATTCTAATTTTCAACTTAACATATCAATTTTGCTACAATTTATATAACTTATTTTCCTTTTTAGTATATGATTATTAACTATTATGTAATAATTTAATTTTAAATGATCATTTTATCTTAAATAAAATGACTTTTAGCCACATAAATATCTATATTATTTTAAATCATAATTTTTTTTAAAAAAATTCTTTTTTTAAATTTTTTTATGTCAAATCAAATTAACGATAGATAAATTTGACTTGACCTGATAATATAAAACAAATTATATGATAATAATGTATAAAACTAAAATTGTGGGTGTGAATTGTAAAAGATAAAAAGAGGAGACAAAAAAAGTATCGTATTCGATTGAACGCACACCACCGGCACTAAAAACGATTGAATATATAGGCTTTTGTCTTGTCTCCATAATGTTCCCATGCACGCTGGGTCCCAACACCCTCTATTTTTATTTATTTATTTTGAAAAAAATTGCTTCTTTACTATTATTTTATGTAACACTTTTTAGATTTTAAGATTTAAAAAAATCCATCTTTAAACGTAAATTTTTATAGATTGTTTAAACATTTTAAATTATCAATTATTATGATTTATAATGTTTTTTACATAGCTTACAAATATATAAATTTTATTACAAAAAATTTGAACATTTGTGCCTGCCTAACTTAAACAGTTTGACTCTCGAATTTTTGTTTTAATACGTAATAGGTCATTCCATAGTTCTTTAAGTATTATGAAGGTCAAATCTAAGGGCATAGTCATCTTTTGCTGGGGGGGGGGGGGTTACAAAAGCACCTTTTATTGAGAAATTACATTGTATAAGTATAACAATATATATTAATTGTTGAAACTCCTTAATATAGTTTCAGATACTTGTGCTTTTTACAAATCTCTATTCAAATTTTTAGTTTTGTTAATAGTAGAAAAGTTTAAATTTTGAATTTATAATCGTTGGATGCAATTTTACATTCTGTTCAAATAGCTTAAAAGAATTACTATATTATAGCATGTTTCGATGTATTCATTTTTTCATGAACAGATCATAGAGAGTAATCCATTATTTTGGATGGAAAACGAATGTCGTAAGCATGACAAAACAATTATTATAAACTTGAATAAATCATATAATAAAGTGGATATGGTAAACAAAACAAGGAAAAGGAGCAAATCAAAACTAATAAAGCCACCAACAATTATTTTGGTGGTTTAATTAATAAGCACTTTTTTTTATTCTTAATTAATGAGAGATTTTGAATTTGAGTCCATCTGAATACAAAATCACCTTTGTTAAACAGCGTTTAACCTTAATATTAAATTTCCTGACATAAATCCAAAGACCGCAATATAAATAACAAACACTAAATGAAAATCACATATAAATAATTGAAAATGATGAAACCCAAAAATAGGGTATAAGATAGAAAGGCATTACATGTGACGGTTTGCCTAATTAGCATGAACAAAGTCAATAAGAATGAAACATTTACAAGATTATTATTACTTACTAGTATATGAATGATTTGTTAATTATATAGTACCAAAAAAGTCAGAAATCATTTTCAACTTTTTTCAAGAAAACACAACCGTATCTCAATTACTACTATTTGTGTCCTAAAATGTCAACAACCTTACATAAGCAAATGACACATCCATATCTCACTACCATTAATTATTTGAGTATCATGTTCTCCAACCAATTTTCTTTCATTTGATCAATTACAACCTACATATACCTCATAGCCAAAAGGCCAACATTTTCTTTCTTATGGTCCAATTAACATGTATAACACATTAATCTAAATTAATTAGATAGTACATTATCGTAAAACAAAGACTTATGTATTTTTTGTGTATGGAAAATAAAATGAACTGTGACTCCTTTATCACAATCGGAACTCATAATATTTGATTTGTGAGATGAGAGGGTATTATTACTCTAAGAGCTATATTTCTCGTATAAAAATCTCAAAATTTAATTAAAGATGACGAAATTTCAATTTATTTTGTCTTTTAGTCTGAGTGTGCATGCAAGATGGGCTAGCTAGATATGTTTGGTTTTAATAGTGATGGTTTGTGGTCGTGGAGTTGTGTTACATGATTTTCCAAAGTCAATTTAATCAAGCTGGAATTTTATCCCCTTATTTTTTATTTAGTTTATTATTGTGTACTATATAAATAGTTGGTTTAATTTGTTGTTTTTGACTTTCAATAAGAATTTTAATGGCGGTGTCTAAGCTACTTGACAAAAAATATTTATATTTTGTATACCTCGACATTATTTACTTAGTTTCTTCTCTCTTTATTTTTTTTGAGGGGAGACAAAAATTTTAATGGGATGGGAAGCTCACAGGTCATGGTGAATGGAGATATTTTTGACGTGTCATGTCAAAACACTAATAGAAATATTAAAAGTATTGAATGAATAAAATAGAAATATTGTAGCTAGAATTGAATGTGAAAAATATAAAAATGTAATTAGGATCATATGACAAAAATAATTAGATAATCGTGACTTTCAAATTAAATATCCACGCATAAACATGGTCAAACAATTCTTTGTTTAATGCATGATACCACTTTATCTTACTAACTTTCATTCCAATTAGAAATTTAATTATCTTTTCTAAAGACGGGAAAAAGCTTAACATATTTATATTTAGGTTGCTACCTGGGGCCATAATATATATTCTATGGTTACAACTATCTTGGAGAGTGTATATATATAAACATATACATGTATAAATATTGCTTTTCAACTTCGCATTTGAAGCTTTAATTAAATTTGAATCGCAAAGTGAAAGACTTATTTGAGAGTGACGCTCCCAATAAGATTTTCTTCATATCCCTTCTTCAACATTTTTTACGCGTCTACTTGAAAAAACTAAATAAATAATCCGCTCACTAAGTTTTGTATTTTTTGTTACCTTCGAAAGAATAAAGCATAGGAATATTTTTAATAGTGTTAGATTTCTACAGTATTGATAAGAAAATATATCATTGACACCTAATGAATGATACAATGCAACAACAATTAGATTTATAAAAATGGGGTTAAAGACAATTGTATTATAATTAGTCAAACCTAAGTTTTTCCTATTCTCATAGTCATAGTTTTTCAATGGTGTTAGATTATATTTGTTGGTATTGATATTTTAGATAACATACGTCACTTGACTTTCTTATAAGTAAGATAATATGCAATAGTCCGTTGTTTTTTACTAAGAATTTACGTTCTACAATATATTTTACGAAAAATACACTATCATGTCATTTGAAGAATATCAATATAAAAAATAATGTGAAATTCATAATTTTAAATTAAGACAAGTTACCTAACTACAACATATAAAAATGACTAGACGGTACTAAAATATTTACACTAATAATATATAACTTTAAATCATTTTTCTTTTTGTAATAAGTCATAAGAAATCATGTGCGAATTTTATAGGCTAAAATATGGGTTTGAACACCTGACCGATCTGTAAAACTAGGTAGTGTATGTAGATATAGATTTTAAAAGTTGACATAATATTATTTGTTGATACTCATGCTATAAATAAGCTAAATGATGTACTTGATTGAATGTTTGAATTATTTACCTAACATATTAAATATCAGTATTTTAGAAATCTTAAATTCGCGCCAAACTCAAAATTGGGGGAGTTTGTGGGGGTGTAGAGGCGAACCATTTGTCTGTCCCCATAAAGATGATAATGGCACTTCATGATCTAAAGCTTCATCACCTATCTTTTTCCTTTTCTTTTTCTTTTTCTTTGTTGTTTGAGTGCATGGGGGTGGGGTGGGGTGGGGTGGGCTAAAAATCCATATCAATAGGGCACAAATGCACTATTCACATTTAAGGAACTCATCTTGAAGATTAATCAAATGATTCACCCCTTTTTTCTTCTTTAATTTTGTATATTTTTAAATTTTACTAGTGTCACATAAATTATTAAAGAGGAAGTAACATATATTGAGTCTGTGCTGACATGAATTCTAATATGTTAGTATATATATATTAAAAGAGTTATACATATGTGAAATATATGCATGCATAGTTGAATCCTATTAATTAGGTCACTAATATTTTATCACAAGGAAAGCTTCCAACATGTTGCCAAAGGAAGTTTACAAAATGTTTTATTAGGTCATCCGCTTGGAAAAGTATGTGATATTTTACCTTTTTAAGTATAACATGAACATGAAGTCATAAACATATTTCATAAGTAAGCAATCTTTTATAGCTTAAGCTTTTAAGCAAATGATTTCACAATTTCATATGGTATTAAAGTGGCCAGAGGCTCTGGACTTCTGGTTTCGAGCTTTATATACCATCTATTACATTAAAACAAATTCTTACATGGTTGGCTTTTTAAAAAAAAATCAAAAGATATAATTGTAGATATTGAAATTTTGTGGGACTCTATAAGATACGTTCAATTTGAGTTGGGACTCTACAAATTGTGTTCAGCTCAGATAAGGATTCTTGGAGGCTATTCAACCCTAAACCCTAGTTTATGCCTATATAAGGGTACTAAATTCCCTTAAAAGACATCTCAAAAATTCCATAAAGAGATCAAGATCTCGAATGCTCCACGAATTGATGGATTATGCATATAGAGAGGTCAAAATCTAAATCATCCTAGTTCGAGAAATACGCCACTAGTGGCCCTCGAATCATGGATAAATCCTAGGAGAGTAGAATCAAGGGATCAACATAATTGTACCCGCTATCTTAATCAATAAAATTATGTTTCTTCATATTTTATTTGTATGGTTTGTTTATTTTCCATATGCTTAAAATTTGTTTCAAACAAAATTGGCACGCCCAGTGGGACCAAATTTGCCCTTCATATCTTCTCGCTTAAATCAAATCTGAAAATCTGAAAGTGTAAACGTGGAAAAATGAGTACTTCAAGCCTCGTCTTTGAGTTTCACAAGTCTACACTCTGTCAAGCCTTGAAGCAGGGGGCATTTGTAGACATTGAAATTTTGTGGGGCATTTGTAGACATTGAAATTTTGTGGGACTCTACAAGATGCGTTCAATTCAAGTTGGGACCCTACAAATTGTGTTCAACTCAGATAAGGATTCTTGGAGGCTACTCAACTATAAACCCTAGTTTATGCCTATATAAAGGGTACTAAATTCCCTTTAAAAACATCTCAAAAATTCCATAGAGATCAAGATATTGAATACTCCACAAATTAATGGATTATTCATATAGAGAGGTCAAAATCTAAATCATCCTAGCTCGAGAAATACGCCACTAACGGGCCTCAAATCATGGATAAATCCTAGGAGAGTAGAATCAAGGGATCAACAGAATTGTACCCGCTATCTTAATCAATAAAATTATGTTTCTTCATATTTTATTTGTATGGTTTATTTATTTTTCATATGTTTAAAAATTGTTGCAAACTAAAATAAAGTGATTAAAATCGTATTTTCTTTAATAGCTTAAAGTTTAGATGGGTCGATAAATCATACACTTTTAATATTAAGAATTTATAAAAAGAAGATCTCCTTGCCTTTTCTTTTAATTCTTGCATGCATGCTTATGAAGTTGATGATCATTGATAGAGGCCTTTATGTGTAGGGATATGAGGCTGAGCAATCCAGCACGCGGCCTTAAATCTATCCTTGTCAAAGCTGCATGTACCACAACATTAATAATAATTATTACTATATCGTGGTCCATACTTCACCAACATATAATATCATCACATCCTAATTGCTTAATAATTAGTCCTCCATAAATATCTCATTTTAGAAAGAAAAAAAAAGTATTGAAATCAAACTACTATTTTCGTTTTCAACTATTGACAACTTTAAAAGTAACCTTTTATTGACTAATTAAACTTAGATACACCCCCGATCTATCAGTTAACATAGCATGTAGTCTCAAACTCTCGTAGCAGCAACATATTTACTCTTAATAATTAGCTGACAGAAGTGTTGAGTAACTACTAAACTTGACGAGAATTTAAGGGTGTATTTTACTCATGTTGCAAGATCTAGGGTATATTTAAGTTTAGTTAGTCAAGTCTGTCGATTACTCGAAGATAAAACTAATGACTCACGTCTAAGTTTAAGGTGTTTTCAATAATTATCTCCACATATTTGCATATCTATTTCTTGGATAATTGATGCCTCATCACTTCCCCAAAACATGCCCAATTTTCTGTTTTTGTATCTCAAATTAGGATCCTACTTTTAATTTTGTCGACTTCACCCTCCCTAATGTGATACTGACACATATTAAGCAAATGCAGAGGAGGAGGAAAATGCGTTTTCTTGTAAGTATTCTCAAATTATTCACAAATCTTATGTCACAACACATAATGCAATCAGAAGGATTTGTAAAATTAATTACAATAAATTGAAGTTGATTGATAGCCACAACCTAACCACCACACATTTTTTATTTATTTTTATAAAAAGGTGAAATAACATATAAAAGTTTGTCAATCATTTCACACACTCTGAGAAAGAAGGGTAAAATATATCCTAGTTAGGTTTATTAACCATTTTAAATATGTTTAACCACGATGAATCAAGAAAATCACATTAACTTATCCACACCAAAAGAGACCGCGATAGGTTATAGACTCATAGTGACATGTAAAAATATAGACTCTAAAAATTTTAAAAGTGAAAATGTGGAAAATAATTTCCTAGAAATAATATCTGGGAAAATAAATGAATTTTTACTTATTTTTTAGTATTTGATAAGTAAGCAGTAAATATTATGCGAAGAACATTTATATGTTATCTAGTAAAACACTATGAAGCGTGATGGGATGGAAAATGGAGATTCTTGGGTGGCAAGGGATTAGGGTTGGGGAGATTGGGTGGAGACGATAAACTTTGAATATCACTTGTGCAACTCATTTAATCATTTTCTTCATTTTTAAAGAACTTTTTTCCTGACCAAACATAGAAAAGTAAAAAAGTCCCTACAAAACACTTAATTAAAACATTTGTGGAGTTCGTCTCCCTATAAAGAAGAATGTTTAAAAGTAATTATTTGACCACCCAACTTCCCCATCCAGTATTTCCACTTTGCTCTTACAACTAACCCCCTCACCCGGGAAGGGAAAGTGGGAAAGATTACTTTATGCAAAGTAAAAACACTATGAACTATTGCGTTAATTAATAAAGGTATAAGAAGATTCTTAAGAAAAGAAATTTGAAGAGTAAAACATGGTAGGGACACAGCACAAAGACTATCTTTCATAACTTTTCCTTTTACATCTTTTGGATTTTTTTCTTTTCATCAAGGACGGACTTAATTTGACTCAACACGGGTTAACTTACCAGATCCAGACAAAGTAAGAATTAACAGACTGAGAGGTCTTTCTTGATTCCATGGGTGGTGGTGCAAAGCCGTTCTTAGTACTATCTATGCGAGTCTTGTATAACACTTGACTCTACTTTCCATAATTAATAATAGTAGTTTTACATGAATTCACTTTGAATACTTTGGGTTTCATACAATAATATGCTACAAGATAACAGTGTGAACTCTGAGTACAATACAATAATATACTACAAGATAACAATCACAAAATAAACTTCAATAGAAGAGTAACTTTAAGGAAGTTTCTTCAACAGTTAAAATTTTAACTAGTACTGGGAAACAAAAAGTAAGAAATTAACCAGAGAATGTTTAAATGGGCACCTAAAAAGAATTGAAGCATTCTCTCATGCATCTGTAAACAATGAAGAAAATTTTGTAGTGAATGCAAAGAACTGACTACTACTAGTTTTACTTCCATCGCAGGGATTGTCTTATCCCAGTATAGATAAGTCCCAAGGACCGCCCTATCAAGCTAACCAGAAAAAATGAGATAGCATCGCTCAACCTAGAAATGACAGTTCTTATCATCGGCATGGCAATATCAGCCAATTCAAGGAGAAGGCTGTAGTAATATCTCCTGAAAGGATAAAGTAAGACAACGACAGTAAGTAAATTATATTTTGGGCTTGCTAATGCCAACACATTACAAAGGGCACTAACAAGATTATTCAAACATGTTTTGATGTATAAATGGAGAATGTGATCATCAGTAACAAGAATCTGTTATCAGGCATGTTTTTGTACAAGGAATAAGATGTAAAGTCTGTTGAGGCTTCAGGTGCCAATATAATCACTGGTGTAATAAAACCAACTAACTATACCCCATGTGAAATAACTTCTTGCAATACAAGACCAAATCTCAATAAACAGCATTAGAACTTCCAATGTTTCAGGCAATTCTGCACTGCATATGATATTTAAAACAAAAAAGCATCAACAAACATATATTTGTCTAATAACGAAGATTCTCATTATTTCATGGGGCTCAACAATATAAATCTTCACCCCACATCTGATAGCTCCACGGAAAAGGATGAAGGTATAGAAGCCCTAAGAAGACTGTCGTCAAGGTCTCAAGCTAATAAAATGCAAGACAAGGTTGCTGGCCTTCAATGGGAAATTAAGAAGATACTTATCGTGGAAGAAGAGCCCAAGAATTATGGCGAAGAGTGGGCTAAGTGCTTTACATATTTTATACTCCAAGCCTAAGTACAAGAGGAGGAAGATCGGGGCCCACATAGAACCCCAAAAGAGCTGAAAATTCTTTCGAAAAATGGACTGAGAATCACGCCCAAAAGAGCTGCAATTTCACAACTAAAAGGGGCTACTTAGGTGTGTGGTTTTTGGTTCTAAAATTGAAACTTCCCTTCTTTTGTTAGGTAGTTTTGGGAAGAAGTGTGACATTAGTTTCTACTTGTTTTCCTAGTTTTACGTTTCTTAGTTTAAAGTTCCCTAGTTAAATTTTACTACTTAATTCCATAAAAGTAGAATCTGAATCTCATGGTGTCTGGGAGAGAGGTACACATTGTGCCCTATATAGGGGTATTACCTTTGTTTTTTAAACACAGCATTATCAGTAATATTATTGAGAGTTATTTTCTTTACACATTTGTATATTGGCTACATGGAGTTTATCACCCAACCTTATAAGAACTACTCCCTCCGTCTACTTTTAATTGTCATGTAGCGTTTTTTTCAAAAGTCAATTTGACTAATTTTCAAAGTTATATTAGATTACATTAATTCGATATTTTCAACAAAAAATTTAAATATTCAGTAACTATACGAAAAGTACTATAAATTGCAATTTTTTGCATATCAATATGATGAAAAAATACATCGCAAAATGTTTGTCAAAGCTCTATTGTTTGACTCTAAAAAAGGAAACCATGGCAATAAAAAGTGAACGGAAGGAGTATTTATTTTGAGAGGTAAGATTGATTTGTGCATGATATCTATGGTTCTACGCGATTAATTGAAGAAAGTAATTGTCCTATACTAATTATTGACTCAATTAAGGGTCTAGATCACTTTCATCTAAGTTCTTGAATTGAAGCTGCTAGTAAACATGATTAGCCCTGATCCACTTATTAGGTCTACCACAAACAATAGGGTTCTTAGTAATTAATTTTTGAGATGTGGGAATTTATTTCTCGAATTTTGCTCATCTTTAATCTTCATATTTTTGTTTTCGCATTATTTCCTTGTTTTTTTTAAAGTAAGTTGATTCGTATCAACATCTCTTAAGAAAATATAAACAAACAACAGCCATTATTTTTATCAACAATTCCCTAACTGCTCAGCAGTAGAGCAAGTGTCCTGAACCTTACTGTCATGTCCTAGAATTATAATTGCAATTCTGTCCACTTAGTGTCCCCAATTGTCAATGCAACTCTCTAGGTACACAATCATGCATTTCCTCTATATACCATCACAACATTATCCTATAAATTTGTAGTTATTAAAGACATCTTAAGGTTTGCGTACACTTTATCCTCCCCAGACCCCACATGGTATGTTGTTGTATAGCAGTTCCAACATTGGGAATGAAGTTTAATATTCTACTTAATCAAAAACTTTAAAGATTAGTTGTAGAATTACAGTTCTAACATTGTGACTCAAGTATCACAATTAACGGACTTAAGTCCAAAAGTTACTTAAATCACCCACAACTACGAACGGTGACAATCACCCAAGAAGATCCCAGGTCCCAGGGCATCACAAGAAGAAGACCAAAATTGAAATACACAATACAAAATAAGCATGAGAATAAAGGCTTCTACTTACCATCCAGTCAAGGCCCTCAGTTCCTTGGTGCGTTTAACAGGTATAGAGATTTGGTTGATCAAAATAGTACTCAATTGAGATAAAACAGGCTGAGAACTCATCACCCTAAGCTTCTTCCACCAATTATCATTTTGAACTTTGCTCTTGCTAGATTCCTCGATAAGCTGGTGTTGAAAGGTGTACAAGTCAAACCGATCTTCATACATGGAGACAACAGCTTCCATGTTCTGATGCAACCATTGGTTCATAGCAGCCTGTTTAAACATTTCAAAATGCAATTATTCATCACTAGATCAATATGTTATCAATTGCAAAATGCATGTCCTCTGATACAGCAGCTGGCTTATAGCTTTAGACTTCAAAACATTTGTGATTTTACAAGAGTATCATTTGATAAAGAAAATAAAATAAAAAGGTCACACAAACCCAAATAACAGAACACGTAAGCAAAATGGAGGCAGTAATATTTTGCTTGTCAGACGACAGGGGCGCTGAAAGTGTTGCATTCCGGAGAAAAGTTGTGCACTTCTGGCTACACCATAACAAAGAATCAATTTTGGAATTTTATTTTACCTTTTTCAACGGCTTTAACTGGAAAATCCAGAAATTGCATTGTAGTACACTAGTATTTTGAAGGCTACCATACAACCTGTAAATTTCAACAAACAAGCATGACATAAAACACACCCAAAGCACGTCTAACATTGTTCAATTAACTTTGAGATAGCCTGTCCATCGAAAAGGTAGAACAATATTACTTCCTCCAATTCAATTTGTTTTACTTTTCTTTTTAGTCCGTTTCAAAAAGTATGTCTCTTTCCTTTTTTGCTGCTCTTTAATTTCAACTTTCCACATAACATATTTACGACCACAAGATTAAAAAAAACTTTGGTACATCCTATATATCTTTAGTATAAGACCACAAGATTCGAAAGCCTACATTATTTTGGTTTCTTTAATTTAAACTTTTATGATGAAATATAAGGAAAAACGAAACCTAACCACCAACTGAAAACATAAGCACAGAAAAAAAAGGGTGCCAGAACTTGCAATCTCTATTGAAGTGAAGTGGAGAAGAATGTTTTTTTTATAATGGTAGTAGGGGCCAACTTGCGTGCACCTTAACTATTCCAAAGAACTCTTGCTACCTCCCACCAACATAGGTACTGCGTAATTCTACCTACCAAGGCTTAGGCATAGGAGAAATCATCTAGTTTTTTGTATCTGCTGGGATTTAAGCCTGATATCATAGATTTACAACTCACTTCCTTGACCATTAGGCACACCCTTTTGGTGCAGAGAAGAATATATAAGAAAGAGAAAACACAATCCCAAGTGAAGATAAATTGTGTATATATACAAAGAGGGTCAATGATTAACAAATAAAAGAATGTGTTTGTAGTCTCGGAGAAGTTCAATACCTCGTTGCGTAATTTCTGAAGTGCTCGGGTTGACAATGTACATAAACTCAACCCAAGGTTGTTCATTTCATTTGACATACTACTATCAACAGATATAAGCTCCAAATACATACTTGCAATCCCATCTGCCAATATTATAACCAAATCCTCCAGTATAGAAACTCCGTGCTCCATAAACAAGCTATCATTATAAAAGCCAGGTTTCCTGCCATGATAGACAAAAAAGAACATTAAGACATTTTTGGGATTTTTTTTTTGGTTGGGACTCCAGACTCCACAGGGACATCCAACAACACCAACTGCAGGAAGAACATAAGAAACAGTAATAGGCCACGACTTTGGTTCTATTTCAGTTTTAGCTACACTTTGCTGCTGCTAAGGTGACAAGTTGGAAGGACTTCTAAAGTCTTCAAATACTTCAATTATGTCCATCTACTTTTTGTTATTTTGTTCAATACAAACTGCAGGAAGAACATATGAAACAGTAATAGGCCACGACTTTGGTTCTGTTTCAGTTTTAGCTACACTTTACTGCTGCTAAGGTGACAAGTTGGAAGGACTTCTAAAGTCTTCAAATACTTCAATTATGTCTATCTCTAGGGACAGGGACCAGACTATAGAGCCTAATTAAAAAGAATTTGGGCTTATCTTTTGTTTTATTGTTCTTAGTTTAGAGTTTCTTCCACATACGATATGGAATCACCTTGCCAGAGAAAATTCTTTGTTCATTATCATTGACTAGCATGGAGAACAGGGACATCATGTAAGTAGGTAAAGCATCTAAAACACTGTTGACATGTGTCACTCTACCTCCTAGAGACAGGAATTGGCTCTTCCAGTTGACAAGCTTCTTTTCACATTTCTCCAAAACAGTGTTCCAGATACCCTTTGATCTACTCTCTTTTTTCAAACTGTTTGAAGATCCTAAAAAACACAGATACCTTTTGATTTACTCTTAGATCCCAAAGGCATTCCAAGATATACAGTTGGTAGCTCTCCTACGTTACCCCCCAAAATATTGGCTAAACTGATGAGATCAGGTATCTCATTTACTTTTAGTGGGTAAAAGCTTTTACCCCAGTTGATGTGAAGTACTGAGAATCGGAAATAGCCATTTCCCATTTTCAATATGCTGATAACACTCTATTTCCGATTAAGACCCTCCATTGCCAAAACAAAAGGAAAGGGGACAAAGGATCTACTTGCCTAAATCCTCTCTCAGAAGAAAGGCTATGCCTTATCGGCAGTTAATAGTCTTTGATCTTGAATTTCCTCTTAGTCAATTGACTAAAGATATTTTTGTTTTTGTAACCCCAAATTGCCCTGGATAGTTCTCCTCCATTCTTTAGGTTTTGTTAAAGAATGACAAAAGTCCCACATCGGTGGTTAATGAGATGAGTGGACTCCTTATAAGGCTTGGGCAATCCTCCTCCCTTTGAGCTAGCTTTTGGGATGTGAGTTAGGCCTAAGACCTAATTTCACATGGTATTAGAGCAGGGCCCGTCTCACCCGATGTTGTGCCCCCAAAATCAAAATTGCCCACGCACTAGATGCTAAGCACTGGGTGTGAGGTGGGGTGTTAAAGAATGACAAAAGTCTCACATCGGTGGTTAATGAGATGGATGGACTCCTTATAAGGCTTGAGATAGCTTTTGGGGTGTGAGTTAGGCCTAAGACCTAATTTCACAGGTTTCATTTTCAGAGCTTTTAATTTAAAAGGTGAGATGTAATCTGGTTTACTAGCACAAGATCCCACCAAGCTCTAACTCTTCCCTTGAAATTTTCAGTCCATAACCACCACCAATATTACTAAATGTTCAAATATTACTGAATTGTTTTTTATTAAAGAAAAAAATGACGTTATGGAAACAAAACACAAAAATAACATCTTTATTTTGATCAAATACCAATGCAATTGGAACACCAATCGTTTGACATCATTATAAGTCCAAATAGATTAATGCAACACAATGACCCTCATTATGTCAATTTAAACAAGTTACAATTCAAAGTGAATACTCTGTAAAAATTTTGGTTCTTTGGCTTCTAACATGCCAATAATAGTGAAGCATTTCGCATGTTGTAAGATAATGATGAGAAATAAGTGGAATTGAAAATGAATTAGAAGTTGTTTCGTAGTTCATTTAATGGATGGGACACATCTGCCAAATGGCAGCATATATATTAAGTCGTCTTCACCATTTTATTGTTTTACCTTTAGTTCTTCCATTAGAATGAAGAGTTTCGTAGAATGAATAAAAGAAGAGTAATGGGTTTTGGATCACATAATTAAATGCATAATATATAGCATACATATAAGCCACAGTTAATGAACATCTTTGAGTTCATTGGAATATTTGGAATCGGTAACTTATTTATGTAATAAAATTCTTACATTTATTTATACATATAATCATGAATGTATCATTTTATTAAATCAATAAAAAAAAATTAACGGGCGTCTTCTTTACTCTTTTTACCTAATAACTTCATCTTTACATTAAAAAAAATTAAAAGGATTTCACAAGTAGTGTGACACGGCTCACCCACCACGTGTTACAAAATTTTGAATCTTCCAAAAATAACCTTTTACAACACTAACAATTACAACTCACACCCATTCTATTCAAAAACAC
This sequence comes from Solanum pennellii, assembly GCF_001406875.1. Lineage (NCBI taxonomy): Eukaryota > Viridiplantae > Streptophyta > Magnoliopsida > Solanales > Solanaceae > Solanum > Solanum pennellii. Next base: position 69,055,633 of record NC_028645.1, read on the forward strand.
TCCACGAAACTCTTCCCTTACACAACCCCAAAATTTCCTTAAAACAAAAATTATGAAGAAGATTTGTGCTTCAATAGAAACGATTGAAAAAGGCACGCTGATAGATATTGTTGAAAGAGTGGCTTCTAGGTCATTCAAAGACTTAATAAGTCTCCGATTGAGGTATATATAAAGAATTATATATAGGGAGATTTCTTAATTTTTGCTTTCATCACTATTTCCCTAATTTATTGTTTTTTTCAGTTCAATGCTATTTAACACTTTAGCAAGTGAAGAAAGCGTTTACCAGAAGGTATCATTTGAGGACTTCCCAAAATTCTCTTGGTCTGTGAGAACAAGAGAACAAATAAATAAAAGGGCTTCATTTATTAGTAGGTGCATAAATGCTGGAAATAAAGAAGCATTGTACAAAGTTGCGACGGTAATTTTAATTTCTTTTTTAGCTTGCTATTTTCCAGTGAGTTTTTCAGTCTGATTTGTACTATCCAAACTTTGTAAAATGCTTCTTCATTAATTGTGGCTTATATGTATTCTATTTATTATGCATTTAATTATGTGATCCAAAAAATTACTCTTCTTTTGTTCATTCTATGGATCTCTTCATTCTAAATGGAAGAACTAAGGGTAAAACAAAGCAAAAAAATGGTGAAAACGACTTATAGATGAGGTCATTCGGCAGATGTGTCACATCTATTAAATGAAGTATGAACTACAGAACAACTTCCCATTCATTTTCAATTCTACTTGTTTCCCATCATTTATCTTATAACACATGTGAAATACTTCACTATTATTTGCATGTTAAAAGTCAAAGAGCCAAAAATTTTATAGGAGTATTCACTTTGAATTGCAACTTGTTTAAATTGGCATAGTAAGGGTCATTATGTTGCATTAATCCATTGGACTTGTAATGATGTCAAAAGATTCGTGTTCCGATTGCATTGGTATTTGATCAAAACAAACGATGTTATTTTTGTGTTTTCTTTCCATAACGTCATTTTTTTCATTAATAAAAAAAAATTCAGTAATATTTGAACATTTAGTATAGTATTCTCAAATTTGAAAAAAGAATTAGTCCTCTCACGGAGGACTATAGGACAGTGATCAGAAGTGAATTGTGCAAGACTGATTGTTTAGTGTTTCTAAAAGAGATTTCCCACTCTTCAAATATCAGGAATCTATCAAGTCTAGCAGCTATATCATGGCCTTCCCCTTTCCTCCAAGCGAAATTACTGCCTGCTAATTGCACATTCAGTAATGTCGTATCTTCTATGAATTCAGAAAAATCATTCATTGCTTTGTTGAATCAAGTGAAATTCTTTTTTTCAAGCAAAGTTCAACAAGAGATTTGTTCAAAGAGATTTAGGAACATCTCAAAAGCTTTTTCAAGACATCAACAGCTCCAACATACAGTTTAAAATGAAAGAATCATACATGCAACTCATTCTGCTAAAATTATGCTACATGAATATAGCGGGAATATTGTTGGCAGCAGGTATAATGACGACTAGCTCTTAGCCCAAATAAAAGGTAAACAAACAAAAAAAATTATAAGAACAAGAATTACATTGTTCATTGTACATTCATGAATAAGAGAAGCAAGGGCTAATTTTCTTACCTGAGAAAACCAAAGCTAAGAACACAAATAAATTCAGCAAATAGTTGCTCCTTCCCTGACTTTCTGATGTTTGTCAGGACTCCATATCCATTTAAGTTATTAATTGCTGAAGAAAGATATTCCTGACAATGCAATAGAAAGAAGAAAGATCTAAATAATACAGACTTGCAGCCTTATGTTCTTTCCCAAAATATAAATACATATTTCAAGTCATACTGTGTTAGTTTTGCCATTTCGCAGAGAGAGTTCCTCTTCAAGCCAAATAACACATAAAGGCTGGCACAACCTCTGAATGACATCATTAAAAATGCCCAGAGAGTCATCATTGCCGGAGGTAACAGCATTTGCAGAAATACTATCTACCTGTTAAGGTGTAAACCATTATTAAAGACAGAAAAGGAAAGGAAAAACAAAATGAACTATAAAGCCATCACTTCTGCTCTTCCATCTTCAAAAAAATGGACCTTAGGCCTAACTCAATCCTGAGAGATAGCTCATAAGGCTATAACTCATATCCTCAATCAATGTGAGATGTTAAAACCACATCTGGAGAGTGGATAATATAACATGAGAGCACAACAATGGAAACCCAACAACCGGGATGCACAGGATTTTGCTACCATGTTAAGAAAAATGAACATTCGACCTTAATTCCAAAAGCTAGCTTATGGGATGAGAATTGTCCAATACAAAGTAAAGAGACTAGCTCATATATCGACCAATGTAGGACTCATGAGTCAATTGTACGTGTATTTTATTAACAAGGTATGAGAGCCAAATGCTCAAACCCATTCATGTTGTATGACCCTATTTTCAACCCCCGTATTATGTTATCTGCGCTCCAAGTGAACATAGTGGAGCTTGCGAGGGATATTAAAACTGGTATACCACTCCACTTTTAAGAATGGTTGAATCCTAAGTGTACTTTCAGTAAGATTATGAAGGATCTAGTACAAGATGTTTTCTTCAGAGACAAATTCATATGTACCTAAATTGTTTCACTATGCTCCACTAATTTCATGAGTGAATGAGTCTAGTTTAAAGTATCACCAAGATATTTTATCTAATAAGGCAATGATAGAGACAGTGCCTGCCTCTTTCTTGAGCAATTGAAAGGACGCCCACAACAGCCTTAACCTTGGACCTTGAGCAAGGGCGGACAAATTTGAAGGTTGTTTTCCACGATTCTGTTCAAATTCAATAGCACCAAGATCCACTTGTTTTATGGAAGACCGAGAATTCATTAGTTTTTCTTTTACGACATCCCATGCAAATTCTATGCTGATGCGATCATTGTTTCTCCTCACACTGCAGTTAAACATGGAAAAGAATTAACAATGAAAAGTGACACATAGATCTAACAATTAAAAAGTTACATGGATCAAATGTTGTCAAAAGACTGCAAAACACCTTCAGTTAACTAACAATACCACATAAAAATGCACTGGTCTAACAACCATTCTTACCTACCCAAAGAGGTCATCCTTTCAGGGTCCACATCTCCACTTTGGATCTTTCCTCCAGTATCTAAAGGAGAATTTTTTACAGTAGGTATTACTCCAGCTATATATGTAAGGACTATGCTGGTCATGAGAAGCATTTGGTCAATGGTAGGAACCCATTCAGAAGTTACTATAGCATCAGCATCAACAAGAGAAGCGAGGCAAAAGCAACTCTTGCAACTTTGCATTTTTGATCTTCTCTCCAACTTCATTAAGTACGGAGTAATGACCTTCCACATGCTCGATGATGGAAAGCGAGATATTTTACAACTCCCAAAGCAAAATCCCCTGAGCCATAGATTGTGAGTATCAGACATTACTGAAATGAAATTTCTTTCTTTAACAAAAAAATGGGAATGACCTTATTATATTGATGGCTATGCAATAAAAAATAAGAGGAAGGCCTGTCTATTCAAACACGGAAGCCTAAATTTAAACTCCATAACTAGAAACTCTAAGGGATAAAGAAGCTTTAGAGTGACACAGTCTTCGAGCTATGTTTTACAATTTCATCTTTTTTTTGCAACTATATCCATAGAAATCTGGTTACCTTTATCTCAAAAAATAAATATCCAGAGAAATCTAAGTGGTCAGATCAGGAAACAAGACCTGTGCATTAACATAGGTGAGCTTTTCGGCATGAAGAGTTGCTGTTTCAAGAGCTGTCCACTGTCAAGCAGCTTAAAACTTGATGTGAAAGCCACCTGTCCTGCCATCTGTAATTTTGTTTTCTTACTAAAAAGATTCAATTGATTTTTCACATACTGCAAGATGCTCACACGACCTTGACTTCCAAAGCAACAACTGCATAACAATAAATGATAAATCAATTACAATGATGAACATCCAGTCCCTGCAAAAAAGTATCCTAATAATTTTTTTCTTTTCCACGTGATGTGCTATGTTACATATTTTACCTTTTTTCTTTTGTACAACAATGGCATAACCAATGTAATCCCACAAGAGAGGTATGGGGAGGGTAGGATGTACCAGACCTTACCCTACCTTTGTAGGGTAGAGAGGTTGTTCCCGATAGACACTTGGTGCAACAGGTAGTTCTGAAAAATGAAGAATAAGACACTACGTGAATACTAACTAATACTACTAAAAGCATGCTTGGATTGGCTTAAAAGTTGGTCAAACCTACTATTAAGTCATTTTTAGATTTTAGGAGTGTTTGGCAAAGTTTAAAATTAAGTTTAAAATGACTTTAAAAAAGTTAAAAAGTAAATACTCCCCTACTTTTCATTTTTTAACGTAAAAGTTACTAAAGTTTGACTTTTTAAAAACTACTTCCAAAAAACTACTTTTTTAAGTTAAGCCAAACGGACTCTAAATAAGGAGAAGAGGAGATTGACAGCTTGCCTCTCCCAAATAAAAGTACGACAACACTTACTACATACCACCCCTCTACCCTTATTCTCGACCTCCATATCATTCTATATGTGGTCCTCAATAATTTAAAATGTGTCATGTCCTATCTAAGCACCTCCCTCAACTTCTCCTTGCCTATCTCTACCTTTCCCAAATCCTATTATAGTCAACTTCTCAAACCTCCTTACCGGTGCATCCGTGCACCTCCTCTTCATATGCACGAACTATCTCAACACTGCTTCCCTCGTCTTGCCTGCCACGAATGTCACTCCCACCTTGTCTTGTATAACCTGGTTCATAATCTTTATCTCCCCTAGTATGCACACACATCCATCTGAGCATCCTCATCTTTGCTACCTTCATCTTCTGATCGTATGCGTTCCTGACTAGCCAACATTCTGCCTCGTAGAACTTAGCTTCAACCTTGGTTACACATTCTTATCACAAAATAACCCAAATGCGAACCTCCATTTCACTCAATCTGCTCCAATACGATATGTGACATCATTACCAATCTCCCTGTTAATTGGATCATAGACCCAAGATACTTGAAACTTCCTCTCTTGGGGTATTACTTGTGTATCTATCTTCACTTCCACCTTCACTTCATGTGTTTACAGCCCAGCAACTTGCACTTTAGATCCTCGATTTTAGTCTTGCTTAACTTGAAACTTTTAGATTCTAGATATTGTTTCCAAACTTCTAGCCTATTGTTAACTCCATCACGAGTCCCGTCAATCAATAACTATGTCATATGTGAATAACATACAACATGGTACCTCCCCTCGACTATGTCACGTTAATTTGCCTATCGCTAAGACACATTTAATCTTTTGTATTTGGATTAAATTAGAAGGCAGCTTAACATACGAGAGTCGAAGTGCATTGTTGCTCCAAATTTGCAGAAAGCAAAAACATGACTATGCAACTTTCATAGTGTATGAATGAAACATGTTCTCACCCATACATATGAATTCCAACAAGAAGAAAAAAAACAATGAGTTTTGTCTTATTACATTATAATAGAGTTAATCAAACTTCTGTAAAATCCCAACGCATTAGACAAATAAAACTTGAATCAAATTACATTTGTCCGCCCTAAATATGACCTGTAAAAATTGTAAATGAAGCTTTAGAAAGGCTAAACAACCACTTGCACCCTTAAAAAAAATAAACTATCATAAAACATCAAAATACAATACAAATGTATGCATAAAAAGAAGTAGCATTCTAGTTCCCCGCATATTTGGATTGTACTATTCACAAAGTGTATTACACTTCACCATAGCATCTATGATACCAACAAAAACCATACTAATAAAGCTCCTCACGTATCGTGTTCACTTCAACAAACAAAATGCACAAAATTTATAAAATCGGACAGAGCATTGAAGAACATATACTTTAATCAGCAACAGCGATACACATATCAATGATTTTCTAGCGGAAGGCAGAATCCTTACAACTCTAGAAACTCACTGATGTGTAAAGGCACAATCCGTGCGAGCAGAATAAAACCCTAGATACCATAGAGGGAGAGGAGAAAAACGGAGAAAGCGATAGGGAAAGCAGTGGTGGGAACGAAGCTTACTCGATTGGAAATGTTTGTAGGTGGAGTGATGGATGGACCAAATACCCGCACAGGAGGATAACCACCACAATGATATTCACATATATACCAAAAGTCAAATACCGCACACCCTTTATTTGTGCTGCTTATTTGTTTGGTTTGCTTTAGTTGGAGCGGCTGCTCAGATTCTATTATAGGCTAATCTTGATCCATCCAATTGAATTTTGAAAGAGAAAAAACATAAAAGGTGTGTTGTACGATCAAAAAAATTAATTTTTTTATTTTTAGTTGGCTTAAATAAATATTTTTTGAATAGGAATATTTTTTTTAAATTACCTTCAAAATTTAAGAAAATTCCTAAATTCTACTTTATCCTTTAATTTTTTTTCTTATCCTACTCCGTACCCCAAATCCAACCCTGTCCATCTAAAAAAGAATTAAAATTTTCAATTTTTTTTTATTTTTTCAATTTCGAATATTTTTACTCATACCTTCTAACCAAACCCCAATTCCCTACCACCCAAATTAACCCGCCTCCCCCAAAACAAACAAAAAAATATTTTAAAATTTTTTTACAAAAAAATTTAAATTTTAATTACCGAACCCAACTCCAATCCTTTCCCCCACTCCCACAAAAAAATCATTTTGAAAAAAATATTTTAACTTTTTAAAATTTTATTTTTTACTCCATTCCATACCTTAGACCCCCTCACTTTGTTCAAATTTTTTTTTAAAAATAATCACAAATTTAAATTATTTTTTTTATTTTTTACACCACTTTCATCTCCCCCCCACCCCCAACCTAGGCCGTCAAAAAAAATTAAAAATGGAAAAATATTTTAAATATTTTTTAAAAAAAATTTTTTTTTTTTGGAAAATATTTTCCTGGTCAGATTTTGGATCGAAAGTATGGGTCAGGTCCTGGGTCAGATTTTGAAATAGTCATTGGAGTTTGTCCTAGTTTGGGTGTTAAGATCAGGTCCTAGATCAATTATGGGGCTAATTTTCGAATCATAAATTATTTTCCTAAAGAATATGTTCTAGTCTCAAGCCAAAAATAAAAGATATTTTTTAGAATATATTTTTCATTCACCAGCCAAACATTAAAAAATATTTTATATTCACCAACCCAACATGAGAAAATAAGTTACAAATCCACTTGTTTTCCAAGAAAATATTTTCTTGGAAAACATTTTCCGTCCTACCAAACACACTCAAGATCATCATTGAAGTTATCTCAAATCTTCAAAAGAACACCTTAACTTTGTAAGTGTTCTATTGCCCCTCAAAAGTTTTGAATATCATTGTAAAAGGTTGACTCATTTTCTCATCTATGAAGACGTGTGTGATTCTCACTCCTTTCACCTTTTTTAATTAAATTTAAATATCAATCACATAAGGATAACAGAATTGAATCTTAACAAAAACCCTTCCATTTGGTTGTCATTCACTCTTCCTTTCCATAAACTTTATCGTTTATATTCTTCCGAATACCATTTTTCTTGCAACTAACCGTAGTAGTTGTCCTATTTTTAAGTTGATTTTCATCAATTTAATATACATAATATATACAGTATTTCTATATTGAATCAGTTCTTTTTTTTTGTTTCCCTATTTTTCTTCTCCTTTTTCTCTAGTTTTCTTTGTTGTTGATGGTCTGCATCAGAATCTAGATAGTAAAAAAGTACTTCTACGTCAGTCTTGAGCATTTTCATGTCAGTATACATTTTTTCACCTTAACTCTATAAACAAATTTCCTAAATTTTGAATCTATTGAACAACTTTTCAAATCCTCAATTGTCAATTATATGATCTCTCAAAACTCCAAAATTAAGAGAAAAGTATAAAGAGTCTATTGCTCAATATGAAAATTTTGAAATGCATAAAAGATACAGTTTCTCTCTCCATTAGTCTATTTATAATTTTCCCAACAATTAGTTTAACACAATTATATTTTTCAACTCAACTACTAAACTCAACAATATGACCACCCATTATCTTTTCAACATCATTTTTTTGGCCTTTAAACAACTAACGTACCAACATACAATCCTATGTCTGTACTGATCATATTTTGTATTTCTCCTCCCTTTATGCAAGGTTGAGAAACAATTCTACTTTTATAGTAGTTAGTCAAAAACTTAGAGTTGCACATTGTGTTGGTATTGATCCTGTAACATTTATGTCTAGGATTGTAGGTTTTTATAATGAAATCAAAAGATTTGAAATCTTTGTTTGCATGAAGTATTCAAGGACAACCATTAGCTTTGCATTTTAATATGGCCCTTCTTTGATCATTGTGGATCTTATATAGTTGACAACCTCTCTCTATTGCGTACTTGCTCAAAGCTTCTCTGAATTTTTTCACATTTTCAAGTACCATATTAAATTTTCCTCACAACTTTTTTTCATATTGGATCATATGAGACCCATTTGTCCTTCTTTCTTACCTTTAAAATATCCGATCTTTCAACATCTCTTCCCCACGAATACTATCATAAGAGGTTCATCACTTACTAGCTTACTAGTTATTTTTTTTCTTGGGTTTATCAATGTCTTCAAAATTAAGATCTATGATAATTTCTCTCAGAAAACACTCAGCAATTTTTTTTTCTTAGCTCTTTTTTTTCTTCAAATATGCTTTCAAATCCTTCTTAACTATGCTCAGCTCTTCATGAATATGTCTCCCATAACCATCATCGTCACTACAAAAGTCAACATTCTCATCACTTTCAATGCCACTGTGCACAATAGTTTCTACTTCATCTTCCTTCGAACCTTCTTCTTCACTAGAAAACTTAAATTCATCTTCAACCTCATTTGTGTTTCTGCTGCAATTTTCTATCATATTTGACTTTTGAACCCTGACAATTTGTTCTCTACCATCAATAAGTGTTATTTCTTTATCAAAAGGTGCATTGAGACCTTCACCAACTTTGTTGGTAGATTCTATATTAGGTCTATCCACTTCATTGCATGTGATCTCAAAAGACTCATTGGTCACATGTGTAGTTTTGATTAAAAAAAAAGATACTCGCCCTTTATGATAGATATAAATGTCCATACTATCCCAACAACCAACAAATTGGCTAAGACCAACAAATCCTTATCTTTAACCAATTCTATCAAATTGTCAACTTGAGCAGCTTCATTTCATATTTTTCTGGCAACCCCAAAATCTCAGCAATAGTCATTCTCTTTCAGAATAGACAAACGGTCTAGGCATATTCTATCCCCCCCCCCCCCAAA
>NC_028645.1:69065306-69075652 GCF_001406875.1 Solanum pennellii
ATTCTATCCCCCCCCCCCAAATATAAACAGGTCCTCTTACTCACAAGTATACCATTGCTGTGAGACCTCAAATTTATGTACTTAAAGTTCATTAACTTAGAACAGTTGAGATATGCAAAGTCTAATAAGCCAATTATTGTTCATGAAATCTATAGCTAAAAATCACCACCTGTATGAAAATTAAGTTTAGAAGTAGAGAAAGAGTACCTTATGTAGTCAAATTCATCTCCTTTCAACTCTTTTCAGATGGTATGAATTAAAACCTAAAAAATTATACAAAATCGTTAATATTTTGTGACAAAAATAAGAATCCTAACATTTTTTGACACATGAGTAACTAACCTTCAAACCATGATGCATTTGTGAATTAATAGCGAAAATTCAGATTTTTACTCAAATTTTCACACACCAAAAAGACTCTGTTGAGAAACAGAGAAAGATGCTTCAACACATTGAAGGTTAAACTTTAATCTTTTGATATGGTGGAACTTGTTCCATCTTACAATTCATGCTCCATTTAAAAAATAATAATTGAGAGAGTGTAATACACACTATCATATCTTACTTGAGGTGTGTTTTTCAAACTAAAGTGTAATAGTTTAGGTGTGTTTCTCACACTTTCGATAATTCGAGTATGAAACTCAAAAAAAAAAAGATATAATTTAGGTATGTTTTAACCACTTAACTAAAAAAAATATTTTTTTTAAATTTCAGACATATTTTTACCCATACCTCCAAACTAACCACCAGTTCCCTACCGCCCAAATCAGCCTCCCCCAAATAAAAAGAATAAAATATTATAAAATTATATTTGAAATTTCAAATTTTAAGAATTTCATTTCTTACACCACTCCATACCCTACCCCCCCCACCCTCCACCATTGCCACCCCGGACAAACTTTTAAATAAATATCTCAAATTTAAATTACTTTTTTCATTTTTTACGCCACCTTCGCTCCCCCTCCCCCCTTCCCACCTAGGCCGTCAAAAAAAAATTAAAAAAAAGGAAAATATTTCAAATTTAAAAATAAAGTATTTTTTGGAAAATATTTTCCTGGTAATATTCTGGGTCGAAAGTCTAAGTCAGGTCCTAGGTTGAATTTGAAACGACTATTGGGATCTTGTCCTAGTTCGGATGTTAGGATCAAGTCCTAGATCAATTATGAGAATTAATTTTTGAACCAGAAATTATTTTCCTAAAGAATATTTTCTAGTCTCAAGCCAAAAATAAAAGATACTTTTTATAAAATATTTTTCATTCACCAGCCAACATTAAAAAATATTTTCTAGAAAATGTTTTCTACTCACCAATCCAACATGAGAAAATAAGTTAGAAATCCACTTGTTTTTCAAGAAAACATTTTCCTTCCTACCAAACACACTCAAAGTCACCTCTTAAGTTGTCCCAAATTTTCAAAAGAACACCTTAACTTTGTAAGCGTCCTATTACCCCCCCAAAAGTTTCGAATATCGTTGTAAAGGGGCTATTTTGACCATTTTCTCATCTATGTAGACACTCGTGATTCTCACCCCTTTCACCTATTTTAATATAAATTTAAATATTAATAAAAATAAGAATAACCGACCCGAATCTTAACAAAAACTCTTCCATTTGGATGTCATTCATTCTTCCTTCCCATAAACTTCATCATCTATATCCTTCTCTATACCACTTTTCTTGCAACTAACCGTAGTAACTGCCTTATTTTAAGTCGATTTTCATCAATTCATTATGCATAATTTATACTGTATTTTTATAGTGGATCATTTTTTTTGTTTCCCTATTTTTCTTTTCCTTTTTCTCTATTTTTCTTTATTGTTGATGAATTACATTAGAATCTAGCTAGTAAAAAAGAACTTCTACGTCAGCCTTGAGCATTTTCATGTTGGTATACATGTTTCCACCTTAACTCTATAAACAAATTTCTTAAATTTTGGATCTATTGAACAACTTCTCAAACCCTTTTCGAGAATTGAAGTCCAGAATTCAAAAATTTAGAAGATACATGACTTTGAATCATGCAGACTTAAAGCTATTAAGGAAGGGTTTATACTATACTTGGATAAATAGAATGTGGTTGTTGTTTTAGGAGCTCTTGGTGTTACTGGTTATGGCATTATAGAGCTTATTGTTCATCCTATATGGTTAGAAAAAACAACAGATTTTGAAGCTCATGAGGGCTTTTGTTTCAGCTGATGTGATATTTGATTTCTCTTTTCTAATTGAGATTGTTTCGAAAGATATGAAGAACTCATTTTCTCTGACTCTGATCAAATTTTCAGAAATTTGAAATAGATTTCTAAGATCGCTAAATCAGTGAAGGTATTTAATGATTTAACTAATTAATACAGAAATTTATCGAAAGGTCGCATTTTTTTAATTAGCATTGAAAAGCAAATTGATACAGTCAAGCGCGCATCATTTGCGTGTTCACAAACTATGAGAAAAAATGGATCAAAATGGCCTTTTAACAACGATATTCAAAACTTTTATAGAGTAATTGGTCGCTTGCAAAGGTAATGGTGTTTTTCTGAAAATCTGAGACAACTTTATTGGTGAATTTATGTCTTTTCTTATTTTTAAAATAATATTATAATATAACTATCATTTATTTATTAGTTGGTGTGTTTTGGTCAATATTTAACAAATAAAAATGAATATAGAAAATATCAAACTAGTTAACATGGCAAGCAACGTGAGCTAGTTTGATCTCACTTTCTTTGACAAATATGTTATCACTTTGCACTCTTCTCTAGTTCGATCTCGTTGTATATTATTTTTGAGACTTTTTTGGAGTAAATTTTTCTAAACAAACAAATTATTGACCTATTATTAGTTTATTCTTGATCTACTGATTCGATTTTTATACGGTTTAAAATCACTACTATAAGTATGATCGAAATAAAATTTAAATGCAAAAAAAGTGATTGCAACTCCACATCGATATACGATACTTCGATTTTTCATCACCAAAATAAGAAATAAATGGTATAATTGTATTTGTGTTACTTTCTATTTCATTGTGTGAAGATCTAACATATTTTGTATTTTGCTCTGGTGAGTTACTAATCTTAAATTGTCGCATATATAGTTAATGGATGTTAGATTAATAAAAATAAGTGTAGATTAAAATTTCAAATTATGTTATTCAAGAAAAAACTCTTTAAAAACAATTATCTTAAATTGTTATTAAGTTATAGTATTTTCCATATTCGAGTATATCAAGTATATATTAAACGTAATTACGTCTTTGTAAGTTGAACTGTGTTTCTTCTACACATATTTTAAAAATTTGAAACAAAAAAAATAATGAATGTATTGTAAATATAAGCAATATACTACGAACAATATAGACAAGATATATGAATATGTAAAAATCATCTTATTCAAATGTCTTTCAATCTCATTTATCTTACAATGGTGAATGAACAACCCTATTTATAGGTTGAGAAATCACTTCAAAAGTCTAATAAATAGATACATTCTTATCCGAAAAGGTTCATAGAACACAGGGAATATGAATAAGTAGTTCATGTATTAACTCAATGGACAATACACCCATTCAATGAATTTATAATACTCTCCCTTGAATGTCCATTAGTAATGTACCTCGTTAAAACCTTACTAGGAAAAACCAATAGAAAAAAGTTGGGAAAAGGATCAAAATTACCCTCAATTTTGTTTTATTTGTTTTATTTACCCTTACCGCCTATCGTCAATAAACTTGACAAATATACCCCTCTTTTGACGGAAATCCCCAAATCAATTAAAATTACTCGATTTTAGTTGAAATTATCCAATTTCTTTTTTAATCCAAACCATAACCTGACCCGTTAAACTAAACAAAACTCATAACAAATTAACTCATTTCCAATGTTCTTTCCCTTCTTCTCAGTGTTCTTGGCTAAATATCCTAAGAACATTCACAATCTTTATCATAGCTAACACATGAATCCTACATTATCTAACAAAATCTATCAAAAAGACTTGATATTTATCTCTGAATTGTTTGTTGAAGGTTGCCTAGGCTAAACACTGCACTCGACCTTCAATCACAGAAATGTTACATACAAGAAATAAGTAATCATCAAATATCCCTCAAATATGTTAATATTGAAAACATTTTGAACAAATAAAAAGATAGATAAAAGAAAAATCTTCCTCCTTTGTAGCTTAAGCTTACGTGCACAAACAAGAACGTGGAGGGCCATTAAATGATTTACGAGCCAAGTAAAGAAGAATTAGATGTATAATTGGGTACACATTCAGGGGCAACCTACTAACAAAAAATCAAAAAGTAATTTGATTGGTATCAATTAATGGTATTCTTCATTGGATTGAATGATGATGTGTAAAAGTGAAACTTTTCTATTTACTTTGCTCTGTGGCCTGTTTATCGCTGAACCCCACAACAGAGAGAGGTGGGATGCTATCTAACAAAAATAATATACTTGTTATACATTCAAACAAAGAACAATTCAAAGATAAATATCAGGTCTTTTCAATTGATTTTGTTAGATAATGTAAGATTTATGTGTCAGATAAAGATTGTGAATATCCTAGAGTACACAACCAAGAACAATGAGAAGAAGGGGAAGAACACTAAATGAAGAAGATAGAAAATGAGTTAATTCGTTATGGATTTTGTTTAGTTTAACGGGTCGGGTTGTGGTTTGGGTTAAAAAAGAAATCGGATAATTTTAACTAAAATCAGGTAATTTTAATTGATTTGGAGATTTCCGTCATAGGAGGTGTACATTTGTTAAGTTTATTGACGGCAGGGGTAAAAATAATTTGCTTTTATTGATAAGAGAAAAGTCCACCAATAAAACAAAGTTGAGGGGTAATTTTGACCCTTTTCCCAAAAAAGTTTAATCAAGGAAAAAAAAGAGACATATCTCATAATATACTTGGAGTGTTGCCTCATTGAAAACCTTACCTGGAAATTCAATTGGAACAAAATTATGATTGAGGAAAAGAGTATGACGCGTATACTCCCCCTGATGAGTTATTTATTTGATATTTTGGAGATAACACATTTCAATCTTATATCTCAACTTCTCAAATGTTGATATTAGCGACGGCGCCATCATAAGTAAGTTTGTAAGATCATCACTTGAACAAATCTGTTGAACTTTCTACCTCACCATTTTGTTGAAGATCATGAGTGAAGAAAAACTTTGGCGAAATGTACTTTGTATCTCATTTGATGTATTATCCCTTCAATTGAGTTATATAGGCAACATTATTTTCATACATGGTGGTTGGAATATCCCTTTACAAAGAAGAATTAGATAGTTCTTGACATTCGCATAATCAATAATATGTATGTGCACTAATACTAATATTCACATATTTTTAAATCATTTTCATGAGATAAAATTGATCTTTCTTTATATTATGCAATATCACAATCATTAAGGTACTCAATAAAATTGCTGAAAAACATTTTAAATCATTCAAAAATCTTAATATAACCTTCATCGTCTAGCTAAACATGAAAATCATTCATTACACGTATTCAAGTATTTCATCTATTGCTAGATTGAAACAAGTTTTATTGCCTCCACCACATGAGAGTATATCTCCATTTAATAGCATATGATTTTTGCGAAAATTCTTTATGCCCCATGACACACACTATACTTTATATCTTATGGTTATACTTTCGCACAATGATTCATTGTACCCCTTGATCTATGGACTTAAAGTCCAAAACATATTTTTCTAAGTGAAATATAATATACTTGAATTGTGCATTTTATTTGGTCAATCATTAATCTTTCCACATAATATGACATATTTTAATTCAAGATCCTCGTCATCATCTGTAGAATTGAGCGGTACCTCATATCAAAGATATCGCCGACGGTCTTTTGGCTCGATTCCAATACGACATAACTCATCAAGATCTTTTCATTTTTCATCATTTTAGGTACCTGAACATCTATCAGGGTTTTATCAAGTGTTATGTCATTATGCTCCTTTTGAAGCATTTGTCTCATTATCATGACCATCTCGATCATTTGCTCCTATCCTTCTTTAAGAAGTTTTTCATTTGGAATCGATCTATTACGCTTCAGGAGTACTATAGACTATTTCCTTCAAGGGATTCTCATTAAAGCATTTACATTTGAATTATAATAGAAGGTCAGCAAATTCATTTGACAATTGTTTGCAATATTATGCAAATGAATTATCTCTTGAATTTCAAGTTAACTTTTTTGAGGAGGATATAGATAATTCATATGTCCGACTCCAATCATCCCTCCCCCTAATGTTAGAAAATCTGACATACATCCAACCTCATTTGGGGGATCCATCTTTGTGCGTTGATGAATAAAACTAGATATCACACATTCAAACTTTAAATGAATAATGTTTGGTTTTTGACCTGAACCAATTATGATGGGGAACTTTTGTTGGCTTGACGCATACATGTGTTGTTATACATTAAATAAATGCATCTCATACCAAATCTTATTTGAGAATTTTGTTCTCATTCCCATCGTTTAACTATTACTGGAGGCATATAATTTCTGCTAAACCAACCAACTTTATCAACATAAATTCATAGTTTGAAACTCCATTCTTAATTTAATAATTTGAACAAACAATCTTACAAAATCGATTTGTAAGTTGACAGCAAAACACATGTGATCAACCATAGTTGTAACTATCATATAGTTCTGAACTGTCAACATGACAAGTGAACGTACCCATTTTCACATTTTTATATGTTCTAAAAACCTCTGAAAATACAATCTCAACCTTAGCTGATATAATGATACACTGATCATTTTACTATGAAAACAAGCAATACAAGAGAAATTTGGGAGAATATTTTATTTCTTCAATATATAATCACGTAAATTTTCAATTAATTTTTCGTTACATTTAAATCAAAATGGTCATACCAACTGATCTTTATTTCAGTACACTTATAATTTGCTTTTGCATGTGATTTCATCAACATGCCCATGTTTGTGTGCAACAAACAAGAGGAAAATAATGGGTAATCTTTTACTTAAATATTTATAACCCGCTTCAGCTGTAGTAATCTGAAAATATTAAATCTTTTCATAATTTATAGTCTCAATATAATAATTTTTCTTTTCAATTCCTCCGAAAACTTAAAAATTTTCTTTTGAGACTTACTACAACTCAAATATTATCCCTCCGTTAATAACATAACTCTTTAGAGCTTATAATTAATTTTATATAGTATCACATATTCGATGACACCATTCGTATGGTGAACATCTCCTTCAATGTGAAAATTATATTAATATTGTCATTGTCAAAATTATTACAAGCAAGACATGTGTTTTGCTTTACTTTTTCAGCCCTAGGTACATAATCAATGACACATTTGTATTGCCGCACTATAATATTAATTTGGTCATGACCACAACCTTTATACACAAGAATTGTTTTTTTCTTTTTGCCCTGTCAGTAGTTCACAATAAATATACCATGTATTTATGACGTATAAACATACACGATCATTGTTCCATTTCTGTCAAATAAAATTTATTTATTTCAAACCTTCCGTAGAAGAGAGTTATGACATATTTTCAACCATACATGAATATGTTCTTCTTATTCATATTTTTTCCCCATATTTTGACACATTTACTTTCAAGAATGCGCAAATATCATGATACTTATAACAAGTCACAATCTCTTGATGAGTCGACCATAATCATTTTTACATGTCATACCTTTATATTTAATAGAGAAAAGACATTAAAGTGTCATCTGAAGTTGTCCCGTATTATCAAAAAGACACCTAAACTATGAAACAGTCCTATTAAGGCGTGTTAGGCCATAATTTTATCATCAATATGGTGCATTGAGACTCAAACTCAATGTCTTATTCATATAAGGCGTGTTAGGCCATAACTTTATGTGACTCGAACCCAATACCTTATCATCATAGTCAAAGGCGTATTTAGGATTTCAGAATGATGGGGGCATTATTATAAAAAAAGTGAATCTAATCGAGTTGACATTTAGGTTCGTATCGATGGCATTGAAGAAACATGAATACCATGATGATGAAACAAGAACGATGAATTTTTCCTATTTTCGATAAGTCAAGATAGAATCCTAGACGAACTTGGTAAAATAAATTTGGAGTCCTAATTACCTTATACTACTATATTTAAAATCTTCTATATTTAATACTTATGTTTTATAAAATAAAAGTAAAAAATAATTAAAAAAACTTATCTTCCTTGAGCATTAAAGTTGTGACATTGTAAAAAGAGTTGCACTAGTAGTGGATACAAGTTAAACTCAAATAAAATCTATAAAATGCAAAAATAAAATAAATAAAATAAAATGACGTATAATATTTGATCAAATATCTTTTAAATGCTTTTGAGTATGATGTCATCTTTGTTATGAGGCGTTTTACCTTTTAATATAGACTTTTCAATGCGAACTCAAATCTAATAGGTGCTAGAGAACATGTTGAAATTTCACTCAAATTTAACTATCCTAAAATATTTAAAAATCTAACGCCAAATGTTGGAGGTTAAAACAAAATCCCTTTTTCAAGTGTACATTCCACGATTCGACTATTTTGAAAAAATAACGTTCAGAGTACAACCTACAATATTTGAAAATACTTTAAGATATGAAAATTATGAAGGGACAAATTGCATCAACATTGGGGTGGTGGCGCAGTTGGCTAGCGCGTAGGTCTCATAGCTTTACGAGTAATCCTGAGGTCGAGAGTTCGAGCCTCTCTCACCCCATTACTTTTTTTTATACGTAAACTCGGGTCGGGCTGACAACACCAACCGGAAACCCGACCCGAATGGTTGACCCGGATCCTTATTAGTATTATTATTATTATTTCCGCAGCCACCTCCAAAACCCTAAAACCCTTCCTTCTCTGTTAAATCTCTGAAAGAGCAGTGAGAGAGAGAGAGCTTATCAACAAAGCAAAAATGGTGAAGAAAAGCAAAAGTAAGTAATTGAATTGAAGTTTTGATTGAGTTTTCATTTGAGTTTTGGTTAATAATATGTAGATGTTTTGCAGAGAGTAAGAGTAAGAGGGTGTCTTTGAAGCAGAAGCATAAGATTATAAGGAAAGTGAAGGAGCACCATAAGAAGAAGGCCAAAGAGGCAAAAAAGCTTGGACTTAATAAGAAACCTAAGGTAGAGAAAGATCCAGGAATTCCTAATGATTGGCCTTTTAAGGAGCAGGAACTCAAGGCTCTTGAGGCTCGTCGTGCTCGTGCTCTCGATGAATTGGAGCAGAAGAAAGCTGCCCGTAAAGAGAGGGTAATCACTTGTTTCCATGCTATCTATGCGTAGCCAGATTTATTTGAACTTTATGTTGTAACTAGTATGAGCACATGTAATTTTGCTTTCTGTAAAATTATGAAATCAAAGATAGTAATAACTTATCCGCACTGATGCTTACATCGAACTAATAGATAAGCTAGTAACACATGATTAATTCAATCAGGAAACGTTAACAGTTGAAGAGAAATGCAGGTGTGCATGTGTAATTAGATTAGATATTAAGAAGCAAATCTACAATATTTTGAAAAGCCGCAAAAGGAAAAGTAGGAGAATTCTGACATCAGAGCACATATCAAATTATAATGATATTAATTATAACAGTTTCTATTAGAAAAAAAAGTTCACTTGGAAAAGAAAAGAGGCAATTAAATTTCTTCTGAATGGTTATTTAATATGAACTTATTTTAGTTGCCAACTGAGAAACAACTTATGCCAAACCAAGAAACCTTGGTAGCAGAGATTTTAAGAGTAATCGTGCTTGTCCCAAAGTTAAAGATCTTTAATTGATTCATTTAGTCATATCTCCAAAATTAACGAACTTTGCGCCCTAACCACTATGCAAAGCCACTTCCATCCTTTGGACCAAAAAGTACAATATACTACAAAATCCCACAGAAAGTCTTCTAAGAGAATAGGTAAAATATTCATGTGTAGCCTCTGGTCCTTCACTATTTTCCTTTTGTATGTCTCTTGGGATCAACTGTATCATACTCTATATCCTGTTCCTCGAATTTCACTGTCACCAAGAACCTTATGCTTACCTATGGAAAAAAGAATCATGTATAAGATCAGTAACACGATATTCTCTTGTTAGATTTAGTAACTGTATTATACTCAAGAGGGTGATGTCCTTGTGCTCTGATGGAACCAACTTGCCACAACATACATTAATGTCATCTGGTCTTGCCGGAGTTATCGAGATCGAGAAAGAGGATCTTAGCTTTCTTTTGTCATAAACCTAGAGAAGCCAGAGCGCCATAGAACCAATCCAAGAGAAGATCCGCCCGGGGGGGGGGGGGGGGGT
>NC_028645.1:69076096-69088327 GCF_001406875.1 Solanum pennellii
GGGGGGGGGGGGGGGGATTTGTATTTTCTCAATGCCATCAATGGAGCTTCAAATTCTTCAATCACTGACAGTTAAAACTTAAAATCCAATCTGAAAAATTTCTTAGTTCATCCTATTACGTGCCTAACTTATCTCCTTGCAATTTCATATTCCTTGTTAGCTGTTAGACTTCACAATGGACCCATAAACAGGCAGAATTTAGAGTAGCATTAACAATATCTTGTCTAGTTCCTATTCTAAAATCCAATCTGCTCTATGTGGAACCAGTAATAACTTTTGCCACTTCATTAGCTTTATCGTATTCCGCTTCTGAACACAATAAAGCAATACATGAATAGTAAGAACTGAAGTTGAGCAGTTGTGTTATTGAGTGTCTTTGGTTATTGTGGTAGTGTGATGCCTTCTCCTTTGTCCAACTCTTGCATGATATGGAGTCTATATCTGTTTTATATCTGCAGAATAAGAATCAACTTTCTTCTCTCTCCTATCATAAGGCTGCTCTAATAAATTCCAACCAACACACCCTTTTCTAATGGGGAATAACATGGACCACCTCATTGAGAATTAACTACCTCTTGGATGCTTCCTCGCTCACACAATAAAGATAGAGAACTTATAATAGACTTAGTTTCAATCTCGTTTTCAACTCTGCAAAGAAAATCAATGACAGGTTTTGATTGAGACATCTCCCTCAAGATGTATTGAGATTCTTCCATTCCTTTATCACATAAGCCTCTCACCAAGTACATGAAAACCGTGAAATCAGGTAGCATACCTTTAGTTTTGAACTCAAGAAAAAACCCAAGAGCACCCTCCATGTCTCCATTCTGACAATAGCTGTTAAGTACTCCACTGACAGTGAATTCATCTGGTGTTAGTCCTTTATCTTGTAAATCATGGTGAAGCTTCAATGTTTCATGGAGTTGACCTACATCTATCAATCAATGAATTGTACATGTGAGTATTCGATCTAAAGATTCTTTAGGGACATTTCCTCAAACAACTTCCTCGCATCTTCTAAATGACCTTTTGATGAAGTGTCAATGAGTATTACTGAATGTGATTTAAGGAACTATATAATAGACAGTGAAAAGTCATAGACAACCATTCAAGAATTGCTGATTAAGGTTATTTTAATTTTTCCTTCACAAAAAGGTCTCTCTCACATCCATTTTCAAGAGACTTACGTGATAGCAAAATTGAGAATTACATGGACCTATGTTATGGAACTCATGCTGATTATCAATCTGATCAAATTCCAAAAATTTTTGGAGCATTGTCCTAAAACTGTCAAGTGGTTTATTATTGTGCTGCCACTTGGTTTAATGTGGTGCTTCTTCCTCTCCTTGTAATAAATATATAGATCCAGAGGTATTTAAAGGCTCTATATCAGCTTGATTTTATGAATAAAGGATGCAAAAATGCGACCTTACAATGTTTGATTGCTCTTTACTTGTGCTGGAATTTTCAATGGAATTTATGGAGATGATATTGTGGTTCTCTGTGTTGCTGATATTCAGTGTCGGCTGTTGATTTTGATATGAAAATATCTTTTAATAATTTTCTACGTACAAAGAAATAGAAGGGAACTTGGACTTAATTGGAAATTTCAATGAATTTGAGATAAATCATAAACATTTAATGATAGGAATTATCTGAAATCCTGGGATCATAGAGAACCCCCAAAAAGGAAGAAGGAACTATGAAATAAAAAAGAATGTGTTTCACTCATTTTCAGGTAAGATTTACTACTTTTTTGTGTGCTTGGGGAGGTTATACATACAGATAAAAATAACACATTAAACGGGTGGAATCAATGACTTAAGCATCTCTATTAAGGGCCTCTACAAAGGTATAGGTGGCTACTGGGTCACTCAGCCTTGAAGTTGGAAGACCAACTCCAGTGTCAATGGTGGAAAAAACTTGTGTTTGATATAGGTTTCTTGCTATTGGGGTTCCGGTTCCTTTGTTTCCTCCTGGTGACACTTTCTGTCCACATATTTACCTCCCACTGATATTGTTTTCCAGGCTAAGAAGAGAAAGCTTGGATTACTTGAGGATGATGATGTGTCCAAACTGGAAGGTTTGACTTCAACAAAAGAAAAAGAAGTTGGAGGTGGAAGGGTAAATGATGGCTCAGCTTCTTTTGTTAAACAACGAGGTAAGCGGAAGTTTTTTCTTTATGTTTGTTATTTGTAGGTCGGCAAAGGAAGTGGTAGTGAAATTAGAGGGTTTACTCCTTTTTTCTTTCTTCGGTCTTGATGCTTGATTTTATGATGTAGATAACTCTGAAAGGGCTTTCTACAAGGAGTTGGTCAAAGTAATTGATGCTTCGGATGTAATTTTGGAAGTGCTTGATGCTCGAGATCCTCTTGGTACCCGCTGTCTTGACATGGAAAAGATGGTGATGAGAGCAGGACCTGAGAAACATCTTGTGTTACTCCTTAATAAAATTGGTATTTTCTTTGTTCTATTATTGTTAGCATTATCCTGCATCTGCTTGGGTTTTCTTTTCTTTTAGGATATACTTATCATCGATAGCTACAGTGATATACCCTGTGTCTTATAGACTTATACTATGTCATTCAGAAAGTAAAGGTTTGTTGGTTGGAGTTTAATCATAATAGCTCAAAGACGTGGATATTGGAAATGATGTGTGAATATATAAAGTGATCTCCATATCTAAATATAATGTGCATGTGTATGTGTCTCAGCTTCAGCCTTTTGATATAGGTCACTAACCTATATATTTTTTGGTTCTGGAAATGTTGCATCAGATTACTAGATTATTGATGGTTCATACAATGTTCTGTAGAGAAACTTCGAAGGGGTACTTTTATGCTGTTACTTGGATTAGATCTCTTACTTCTCAATTATTTTCTCCAGATCTCGTTCCTCGGGAAGCTGCAGAAAAGTGGCTAAAGTATTTAAGAGAGGAATTACCAACGGTTGCTTTCAAGTGTAGCACCCAAGAGCAGAAGTCAAACCTGGGTTGGAAGCCTTCCTCAAAGGCTGGTAAGAGTAAGACTAGCAATCTTCTGCAAACCAGTGATTGCCTTGGCGCCGAGACACTGATAAAATTGCTGAAGAATTACTCACGAAGCCACGAGGTACTTCCAGGATCATCTTTATGGGGTTCTCTCTCTAGCTTGTGTTGCAGTTGAGTTTTGGAATATGCCTTTTAACTTCAACTTGTATATTTTTTTGAACAAAGTGCTAGTAACCAATGGGTTAGATTGTTTTCCATGTTTGGGACATCAAAATTCTAATGGATAGAGCCAGGTGGAATTTAAAATCTACAGTAGCTTGACATGATAATCCCATTTCTCAAATCGTCTCTTACACTTTGGACATTTTCAAGTCTCTTATCTCTATCAGTTGTGTGTGTGTGTTGGGTGTTTCTGAATGTGTTATAAAGAGAACTTTGCTTCTAATAATCAAGATGAACTAGGAGACAGTAAACTTCGTCATCAACATCGAGAAGTTGTTTGAGCTTCTCTGGCAAAGTTACTTGCACTTTACATGCTCTTTCAAACCTTGAAGTTATCGTTTGATTAAGAAAAACTTGGAACTCATCGTATGTGCAGCTTGTTTAGCTGCATTTAGGTGGGTCCACCTCAAAATGATTATCTTGTCACATGTAAATGCCCAATTATACTCATCCACAATCAACATTGGTACGATCTATGGTAAAATTCTTTTGCGTTTAGATGCATGAGATGAAAGGTTTTGGAGGAATAAAATAAGATGAAATTTTGAATGACTTCATAAACCTTTGTTTGTCTTGTTTAGTCAATCATGTTATTTAATTTTGCAGTTTGCTTGGGCTATTCTTTGTTTCCCACTAATGATAATTCCTTGCAGATCAAGAAATCAATCACTGTAGGAGTCATTGGTCTACCAAATGTTGGTAAAAGTAGCCTGATTAATAGCTTGAAGAGATCTCATGTAGTCAATGTAGGTGCTACTCCAGGATTAACAAGATCCCTTCAAGAAGTCCAGTTAGATAAGAATGTTAAATTGCTGGACTGCCCCGGTGTTGTGATGCTTAGGTCTGCATCTGAGGATGATGCATCTATTGCTCTTCGAAATTGCAAGAGGATAGAGAAGTTAGATGACCCAATTGGTCCTGGTAATTAGATTTTGTTTCCCATTTTTGCTTCTGATTCTATCTCTTTCAATAGTATTGATGTATCTAATTGCTAGTTCTGTGGGTTTACAGTAAAGGAGATTCTCAAACTTTGTCCAGAAAGAATGTTGGTTACCATATACAAGATTCCTACCTTCGATTCTGTGGATGACTTTCTTCAGAAAGTTGCTATGGTTAGAGGTAAGCTCAAAAAGGGAGGAATCGTTGATACTGATGCAGCTGCAAGGATCGTTCTGCACGACTGGAATGAGGGTATGTGTGAATACCATTTAGTTCCCTTCTAAAGAATTAAACTTCCAACATATGAGGGAGTTTCACGCTCATAGCTGAAGGTATCATATTATTAAAAATCTGATGTCCTATTGACACATTCCAGGGAAAGTTCCATACTACACCCTGCCCCCAACCAGGAATGAGGGGGAGCATTTAGAGGTCAAGATAGTTTCAGAATTTGGGAAAGAATTCAATATCGATGAAGTTTATGGAAGTGAATCCTCTATTATTGGAAGCCTGAAATCTGTCAACGATTTCAACCCAGTTGAAGTTCCATCAAATCGGCCCGTTAACTTTGATGATAACATGCTTGAGGTAAGTGATTTCCCCATTATACTTCTAGGGATACTGTTTGTATTTAATCACTATTGTATTCCCTATTTGCTTTTGACAATTGCATCTGGTTTTGTGATTTAAAGGCTGCCTGCTTTGACTACTATAATTTTTTTTTGTTTCAATTTTTTCCCCAAGAACTCAGGTTATATACTTCATCTTTGAATGCTTTTTGAACCCAATTATCATATAAAGCTATTTCTTTTTTTTTTCTGCATTCTCCATTTACGATCATAATTATCACATCTATTGTCAACTTCAATATTTTTCGAACAAAGTTTGAAGTATGTTTGCCTATTTACACATTCCAGGACAATTTGCAGCAGCCATTGGCTGAAAGCGATAATGCCACAGAAAACCTTGTTAGTGAGAACGGAGATGAGCCAATGGACTCAGGAGAAGGTGATGGAGCCCAGACAAGGGGCAAAAGTGCTAGTAGTAGACAAAATGAGAAGTTATACGGTGAGGAAGGCATGTTGAACACTAAACAGAAGAAAGCTGAGAAGAAAAGGAGGAAGAAAGACAAGCCCTCAACTGCCATTGATATGGACGATGATTACGACTTTAAGGTAGATTATATCAAGAAGGATTCTGCTATGGATGGTGCTGATGAAGTTGTTGCAACTGATGAAAGTAAGAACAACAGATTTGAGCTGCCATCTGGGTTTGAGTTGGATAATGAATGAAGATAAACTCCCAGCTAGGAAATATGCTTAAAAATCACTTTTTGTGGTTGCTAAATTTTTGTTTGCCCTGTAAAATATATTTGATACCGGAGACCATCTCTTTTGTTGTACTAAATTGAGTCAACTATATATCACGAGAAACATTTTTTTCCATCGCATATTGTTTCTTTCCTCAGTTTAGTTGTCTTATTAATTTTCTGACGAAATATTTGAACGACTAATTTGTACGTCACAAATTTAGTCTCTCTGTTCTGTAGATTAGAAAATTTCTTGATGTGGTGATAGCTTTGTCATCTATGTACAATTTTTCGCACCAGTAACACGAATCACAACAATTTTTCGCACCAGTAACACGAATCACAACATTGTACTAGATTTTATTAAGTTTTATTAATTATGTAGAGAGAAAAGGTACAATGTTTGTGGTGAAATGGTATTCACAGATAGAGTTCTATTTCCTCTTCCACAAGTATCATACTGTTCCATTGGACAAATCTAAACTAGGTATTTCATCACAAGGATGAATGCAATACAACTACAGTATCAGTCTCCATTTGATATCCCTATCTCAGAGTCCTTGGCAGGCTGGGAATTTATGTTTGTCAGCGGCGGACTAGCTACGCTCCCAGAAGCTGAGGCTGCAGTTGCTGTCGATGTGTCTGCTGCATATGAGTTGGAAATAAGTCCTTGTGTTTCCATCGTCTCACGTGCTGCTTTCTCTTTGGCTTGTTTGGCTCTTTCAAGAACCTCCTCCTGTTTTTGCACAAACCATCGAGGTTACACATTTCTGGCAAAGTAGTCTATGAACTTTATTACTAAGTTTTTTTCTGGGTGGAAACAATTCTGGACATCCAGGAATCATAAACAAGAATTTCATCATTACGATGCTTAGACTGTTATAACATATTAAAGATACGCAGACTGATTGTGTGTATACCAAGAGGAAACATTATTCAAAATTTTAGCCTTTTCTAATTTTACAGGTTTTGTTGTAGTGTTGGTAAATGGCAATATAAAGCTATTAAATATCATCATTGAATGAGGACCTTCAAAGTAAAATAAAACAAATTGTTCAAACCATTCATATTAATTAATCTAACTTACAGCATCTAGTTTTCCAACTTGAACTACTTAATACCTGGAAGTCCTGAACTTGCTTTTGTTGCTCCGATTGCAATCTGCCAACTGTACTTAGGAACTCCCCTACTGTAGACTCTATGCGCTCAGTAACTGCTTCTGCCAGAGCTTTACCTAAGAAGAACGCATCAAGGACATTCTTACTCTCATTTTCACCTGCAAGAGAGATGATTTTAGTTATTTTGAATATATGCAGGGATCTAGCAAAGACTAATGAAACAACAAATTAGTGACTAATTTCATATTCAAAAGGAAACCCGATTACGCCCTCTGCACACCCAACCAAACCAAAACAAGAGGAAAAAGAAAGTCTAGGGAAGCCAAAAAGAATTGGGAAGAATTAATGAAAGGTTTATTCTCAGTTCAAGTTACAAAGAAAGTCTCTTTGAACCGCTAATACAAATCATAAAAAATTGTGGGCTCTTCAAATGGAGCAAAAAGAAAATATAGGAAAACTGACTTCCCACCCCCACCCAAAAGAAAATGAAGAGGAACAAGAAGTGAAGAAATTGTGAAAAACAAAATGAATTTATTCCAAATGAAGGGAGATGTCCCAGGACAGAAGGACCGACAAATAGGAAAGACTCCCAAGACAGAAGATGACGCTGCAGTCAGCCGAAGTTTGGGGACACCAAATGAAAGAAAAAGTAATTCTAATAGACCATTATGTAGAACTTGTAGATCGAGGAAGACGTAGGCCTTAAGGTGCTTCTCTTTTTCTGTTGAATATCTTGATGCTTCATTCTACTTGGTTACTTCGTGTGGTCACTATTAAATCTCCTCGATAATAGTCACAGTCATATCTTCTAGGTTCAAATTATACATATCACTCTGACCAGCTGGCAGTCACATGCCTACCAAATAGGTACTTCTTCAAGACAAGGTAGGGCATAGTTAATAATACAGTCCAAATGCTTCGACTATTACCCAACATCCATAGCTTATATATACCCTTTGACTAGGCAGGATATACCGTCACTCCTTCATATCACCTTTGCTAAACAATACTTTTCAGCATACAAGTAGCACAACACCATACCATATGAGTTTCAAGGACGGACATTAGAGCCAAATATGAGTAATGGGCGATATTCCTTACTGAATAAAAAAAAAGTATGATGATATAGCAGCAGAGAAATGATCAGAGACATAACCATAGCAGCCCAATTCAGGTTAACCAATACAGTTTCTGAAGAAACAGCACTGAAACAAGAATTCTTTGCCCCTCCCTTTGTACCCAGTACCATGAAGCAAGTCCAAAACATAAGTGTAATGGATTCATCTATTATAAGTCGCTCCTCTGACTTATATTACACGATACCCTTTCCTTTTTAATCTATCTTAAAAGAATGACATCTTTCTCTTTTTCTAAATTTGTTTAAATTAACATTCCCATTTTAACCTTAGTGACATGACTTGTGGACCCACTTGATATAAAGTTCATTCTTTCACAATGAGAGGGAAAAAGGAAGACATGTGAAACCCTAACTGAGCACTCATTTAATAGGATAAAATTAGGGTACTTCAAATATATTTGGCTTACATGTCGAACATCTTCTTCAATTTATTAAACTCCGTATCCGGTTAAACACCTACATATAACACAGGGGAGGGAATAGTTATGGAGATATCTCAGGCATCTTGAATAAGGAGATGGACGCGTTTGATAGTTAAAGTTCTATCTCTAGGAAGGAAGACACTATTGGGAAGCTAACTCTAGGTCGGGCTCAAAAGAAAGTCGAATCTAATATCTCGCAAGAACCTAAAAGTTAAAACTAATCGATATGGACATGCAAATTTTTTTATTCTTTTCTTAATTCTCCAGGATCAATAGTGATTTTCTAGTTTTAGACAAGTTTCCTTTGAAGTAGATATGACTACCAAGTATATCTGGTATTACTCCTCGAGACTCAAGGCCCAAACCGACCAGTTAGACAATTTGCAAAAGGAGAAACCATAACTTCTCATCATGGATACTAAAAGCAAGAGACTGGATCCAAGATCTTCAGTCGGTACGTTTTCAGTCACTGATGCCACATCAACAAGAAGTTTTGGGTCAGTAAGTGCACAATACCACAATATATCAACATACCTACATTATGACTACAGGGTGCACGTGCACCCATAATTTGTAGCTCAAGAACAGAAATGAGTGTAGGAAACTGTAAAAAAGGTGATACTAGAAAACGAGGTCCATCCTCAAAACGCACTCATGGAAGCACCTGGCAAGAAGCTAGTCCTTTGTTCTTTAATTGCAGATTAATAACAAGTTAAATTCAGGTCTTTCACATAGCAGCCCTTTCTTTCTTTTCCTTGTGTCACTTCTATTTCTTGGAATGCTCATCGAAAGTCCGAAAGCGAGGATTGATACACAAGTTATTCCTAATAGAGGATGTTCCAAGTATCTTGGCTCAATAATCCAAGAAATCATGGAGATTGATGATGATGTTAGTCATCGTATTAGAGCGGGGTAGATGAATTGAAGGCTCACATCCGGTATCTTGTGTGATAAGAATGTGCCAACAAGACTTAGAGGTAAGTTTTATAAAGTGTTTATAAGACAAACTGTGTTGTAAAGGGTGGATTGTTTTATAATGTGTTTAAGAGACAAACTATGTTATAAAAGGCGGATTGTTGGCCAGTCAAAAATTCGCGCATTCAAAAGATGGAAGTAGCGGATATGAGAATGTCGAGATGGATGCGTGCGCATATTAGGAAAGATGGAATTAAAAATGAAGATATTCGAGACAAAGTGAGGGTGACTTTCGTGGTGGACAAGATGAGGGAGGCAAAACTGAGATGGTTCAGGCATGTGAAGAGGAGATACACCAATGAGAAGGTGTGAAAGGTTGGCTATGGTGGGTATGAGGCGATGAGTTAGGCCAAAGAAATAGTGGGCCAGGATGATAAGACAAGACATGGCTCACTAGTAGCTTATAGAAGATTATGGTAGAAAGTGAGCTGATAGTCGAACATTGTCTAGTTTTCTTGTTAGTATTATTATTGTTATTCCTCTCCTACATTCTCATTAATAATGCTTCGATTATAACATTATTTGTTGTTTCTGTTATTTTTCTTCTCATTTAATTTTAGCACTACTTCTTCATTATTCCATTTTCATTCCGCACTTGATTTTAATATGGTTTACTTAAGCTAAAGCTTAATAAAAAACAATCTCTCTACCTTCACAAAGTTGGGAATAAATCTACATACACACCACGTTCCCCATACTCCACTAGTAAAATTACACTGGATATGTTATTGTTGTTGTTGTACTTTCATTAAACATGATTATTTGTGTTTAGTATACTCTACATATTAACTCATTTCTTCTGTCCACACTTTTTTTCCAAGACTAAAACCCTTTCCATCCTTTCATTAACTTCAAACCCTACCACTACCACAACAATATACACCAGTACTTCCTTAAAAGGCAAACACAAATACATGTATAAAAAATTGTTGAAAAAAATAGGACATACCAGGAGGAGGGTTGGAGCTGAAGTTACAAGTGAAATTGAGTGGTGCAACATTTTCGCTTCTGTTTGTGATTGGAAAAGAGGATTTCCATGGGGGAATGATGCAATTACGTTGGAGCCGATGAGCAGGAGCAGGAGCAGGAGAATACAGTGAGGAAATTGTGAATACCCCACTCATATTCTCAATTTCAGATCTGATTGATTTCACTGATAATTCGATTGGATTTTTTTTCTTCTTACATGTGGTGGGCAGCTCTACTCATATTCTGCAAATTTGTTATTAACTTTATGCTACTAATATTTCTTTCATTATTTCCACTCTTTTTTTGGTAAGAGAGTAGGTGGAGATATATTAAATAGAAAGGGAAGAAATATCTTCAAAAATTGAATAAAAAATCTGTGTGATGAACATTTGAGTTATAAAAAACGGGCAACTTTCATATATAGCAAATAAAAAGTTTATATTTGTATGTTATAGCAAAGTTTGCATAATTGCGATCCATAGCAAACATAAAAATTGTATAATTCGCTATACATATACAGTTGAAGCAAATTATATAAAACGAAGTGTATAAAACAAGAAAGAGAAAGACACTTGGGTAGAGAACTGTATAAAAATGAAGTGTATAAAACGAATTGTATTATCATAAGTGTATAGAACGATTATATACAATTTGAATTTGTATAAAATGAGAAAGAGAGAAAGACAAAAGAGACTTGACAAGGAATATACAATTGAATCGAATTGTATAAAACGTGAAAGAGAGAAATTAGATACAATTTGAAAATTGTATAAAACGAGAAAGAGAGAAATTAGATACAATTTGAAAATTGTATAAAACGAGAAAGAGAGAAAGGCAAAAGAAACTGGACAGGAGAATATTTTTATTGTAATTATAAGTGTATAAGACGAAAATATATGTACTTGCATGTGTATATACAATTTTCTCACGCTTTATACAAACAGAAACGCAATTTATACATTTCGCTTCTGTTTGTATACGTGAGAAAGGCGAGGGTGGCGAGCGAGATTTGGGAGAGTGGCGAGCGAGATCTGGAAGAGGGGAGAGAGGGGAACAAAAATATATGTATTTATACAATTTTCTCTGCTTTATACAATTAGAAACAATTTTTATACACTTGTGTTTGTATAAAAAGTGAGGAAGCGAGCGAGAGATTAAAGGAGAGTGGCGAGCGAGATATTTGGGAGAGAGGCGCCTGATAATTTTTTGCAAACGTTTGCTATGGAGCACAATTAAATCAAACTCTAGCTATTCCATTTATTTTAGGTTATTAGTTTGCTATTATATACAATTTTCCCTTAAAAAAATGTTCATATGGTTATTTTTAGGTCAAAAGCATAAATTTTTTGAATAAATATATTGTTTTTTCTTTAAAATACATTTCTAAAGAAATTTTTTCCTTTTATATCTGTTTTTATCAATTAAAATACAATTACGTTATATACTTTTTAAACTGATTATATAAGTCATATAGATATAGGATTATAGTAACATTATTAGTAATTTTTATTTAGATGATAATTATAAAAATTCTAATAAGATAGAAAATATTTTGTATTTCTTAACATTTTTTAAATTAAAGTTAGATAAACATTTGCTAATAACTCCTACTTATTATAAAATCAAGCTCATAAGAATATAATCATAAAGAGAAGAAGACAAGAGAAGTAGATAAAAGAAGAGTCATTTTCTTCTTATTCAAGTGTGTATTACAATGGTGAATGATATCTCTATTTATAGGTAGAGAAATCAACCAAAAGGTCACCATGTTTAATGTCACATTAGTAGATACATTTCTATCCCAAAAAGATTCATCACCTTGGGAATACATATCCATGATAAGGAT
Source organism: Solanum pennellii (assembly GCF_001406875.1). Lineage (NCBI taxonomy): Eukaryota > Viridiplantae > Streptophyta > Magnoliopsida > Solanales > Solanaceae > Solanum > Solanum pennellii. The sequence continues at coordinate 69,088,024 of NC_028645.1, forward strand.
AAGTTTATGATAAGCTTAATGGATAATTCACTTAATTCAATGTATTTATAACACTTCCCCTTGGATGTCCATAGATAATGTGCCTCGTTAAAACCTTACTAGAAAAACCCTGTGGGAAAAAATTCTAGTGAAGGAAAAAGAGTACACATATCTTTTGATACGCACTATTTGTTGCCTCATTAAAAACCTTGCCAGGAAAATCCAGTGGAAAAAAACCTCGATCAAGGGAATAATAGTGCAACGCGTATTATACTCCCCCTGATTAAAACATCACTTAATTTCTTGTGATGATGTCTCCAATCTT
>NC_028645.1:69089125-69133063 GCF_001406875.1 Solanum pennellii
TTCCAACAAGACATAACTTATCGAGATCTCTTCATTTTTCATTATTTCAGATACCTGAACTTTTTTCAAGATTTTATGAAGTGTTATGTCAATGTGCTCTTTTATAGCACTTGCCTCATTATCATGACTATATTGATCATTTGCTCCTTCCTTCTTCAAGGAATTTTATATTTAGAATCGATTGGTCTATTACGCTTCCGGCGTATCATAGACTCTGTCCTTCAAGAACTTCACATTGAAGCATTTGCAGCTGAATTATATCATAGGGTCAGTGCATTCATCTGACAACTGATTTGCAACATTATGCAACTGAATTATCCCTTGAACTTTAAGTTCACATATTTATTTAACGAGGATCTAGATAATTCATAATTAACATCACACATAATATTCAGCTGTCAATCATCTCTCCCCCTAATGTTAGAAAATCTAACATTCATTCCAACCTTATTTGGAAGTTCATCTTTGTGCGTGGTGGAGCAATTAAAATCATAACCGCACATTCAACATTTTAGATGAAAATTATATGGTTCCTGACCCTGAACCAATTTTAATGGGGAAACTTTGTTGGTTTGATGCATACATGTGTTGCTACATGTTAAATAAAATTATCTCATACCAAATCTTATTTGAGAGTTTTGTTCTCATAACCATGATTTAGCTACAATTGGAGGCATACAATTTCTGCTAAATCAACCAGCATTATCGATATAATTTCATAATTTGAAACTGTGCTCTTAATTTTAACAATTCGAGTAAACAACCTTAAAAAAACCAATTTGTAAGTTGACAATAAAACACATGTGATCATCGCATAGATGCATCTATCATATAGTTGCAGATGATCCACATGGAAGGTGAATGAGCCCATATTCACCTTTTTATATGTTCCAAAAACTTCAGGGGATTACAATCCCAACCTTAGCTGGTACAATGAAAACAAGCAATACAAGAGAATTCTTGAAGAATCTTTTATTTCTTCATCATATAAGCCACATAAATTCTCAATTACGTTTGCATCACATTTAAATCAGAATGGTCAAATGATCATGCCAACTGATCTTTATTTCAGTACACTTATAGTTTACTTTTGCATGTGATTCCATCAGCATGCAAATGTTTGTGTGCAACAAACACGAGGAAAAAATGGGTAATATTTATAACCCTCTTCGATTGTAGTAATTTAAAGATATTAAATCTTTTCGTAATTTATAGTCTCAATATTTCTTTTCAATTCATCCGAAACTTAAAAAGTTTCTTTTGAGACTTACTACAATCCAATATTATTCCTTTGATAATAGCACAACTCGTTAGAGGTTGCAATTTAATTTTGTGTACTATCACATATTCCATGACACCATTCCTATGGTGAGCATCTCCTTTAAGGAGGAAATTATATTATCATTGTCATGGTCAAAATCATTACGAGCAAGACATGTTTCTTGGTTTACTTTTGTTGTACCATAGGTACACAACCAATGACAAATTTGTATTGCCACACAATAATGACTACAACCCTTATAGGCAAGAACTATTTCTTTCTTTTGCCCTTTCGGTAGTTCACAATAAACATACCATAGTGACGTATAAACATACAATACCATTAACTATTTATGGCAAATAAAATTTATTTCCTCTCAAACATCCCGTAGAGGTGAATTTTGGTGTATATATCATTTTTTTCTCAAACCTCCCATAGAGGTGAGTTGTGGCATATATCCAACCCATAATGATTTTATCACATCTTGACCCATTCTCTTATAGAATGGTCGAGCATTCACGATACTCATCACAAGTCACATTCTCTTCAAGGAATGGACTAATCATTCATATGTACTTCATAAATTTGCATTATAAGTACATTGTCATGGTTTTTAAAATTCATCATATTTTCATGACACACCTCAACATCACTTTGAAAGATCAAGTGTATCATCACTTTATCTTCTTGTCTTTTGATGGAGGATTTATAAAGTTGTCAAATTAGGTCGACAACATTCACAAGTCCAATGACCTTTCATACCATTTTATAATAAAAATTACCTTCACATTTGAAGGACTATTTGGAGAATTCGTAGTGTTCTTCCTTTTATAATTACCACAATGATGACTATTATAATTTCGTCATTTCATGCCACTTTTCATATCGTTAAATATTTGTCATCTTTCAGACTAACTATTTACTGCTACCACATTCATACGATAGAATAGAGCAAGTGAACATGCGATTCCAAAATTATCATATGTTGCTACCACATTCTTTTCAAGGAATGGAGCAAATTCAATAAGACGAATTTCAAGACTTTTCATCAAAGCCTTAGTCATCATTATATCATCACTATGGTGCATTGACTCAAACTCAATGTCTTATCCATATAAGGCGTGTTACGCCATAATTCTATGGGACTTGAACCCAATCAAGGTGCATCAAAACTCAAGTTGATGTCTTACCCTTTTGGTGCGATAGAACTTGAATCTATCGTCTTATCCTCAAATATTTTTCATTATGGTGCATCCGGAATTTAACCTGATGTCCTACCCTTTTGGTGCGATGAAACTTGAATCCATCGTCTTACCTTAACCAACGGTATAATAGACCGAAGTACAACATGACTCACCCTTTGAGTCTTTCAAAACAATCAAAATAACATTCAAACTCATGCTATTAAAATTTTATACTTCTTCAATTTAAGAAGTTTTGTATAGCATGTCATATTCAACCAATAGTAGTATATGTCTTCGGTTCCTGATAATTGTTAGTGACTGAATACTATTTTATTCAAAATCATAAAATATTTTAGAAAATACATACCTGATTTTATGCATATAATACTTTGATCTTCATAACGAGATCAATCAAAACATGAGTTAAAGAAAAACTAAAACTCAATCTTAATTGGCTAGAGACTCGTGCTGATAACGTATTATAAAATCAAGCTCATAAGAATATAATCATAAAGAGAAGAAGACAAGAGAAGTAAATAAAAGAAGAGTCATTTTCTTCTTATTCAAGTGTGTATTACAATGGTGAATGATATCTCTATTTATAGGTAGAGAAATCAACCAAAAGGTCACCATGTTTAATGTCACATTAGTAGATACATTTCTATCCCAAAAAGATTCATCACCTTGGGAATACATATCCATGATAAGAATAAGTTTATGATAAGCTTAATGGACAATCCACTTAATTCAATGTATTTATAACACTACTTCAATTTTGTATTTCTTAACATTTGTTAAATTTAAGAGAGTTAACAATAACTCCTTGATATTTTAAAGATATTTTTTTGCTTTGAAAAATGTAATACACCTTTGTGTTTTTTAACATTATAATTGCTATATTTTAATTTTTATATTAGCAAATGTTTATACTTCTTCAATTAAAGGAATATTAAGAAATAAAAATATATTCTAAATTTATCATTAAATAATAATTAATGATTGTTGTAATATGTTCTTTTGTATAGAAAAAAATAATGACGTGTTATAATATTTTTATGAAGAAAAAGTTGTGTTTCAAAAAAAAGAAACAATAGTTGTGTTTAATGATGGAGTCATGGAGGAGATGGTGATTAGTGTCTAATTAATCTTGTCACATTCTATTTTTTTCAAATAGGATGTAACTTCAGTGGACTCTACAAAGTTAATTAGCCCTTTGTCTTAATTTCTGTTACACTTTTTAGATATCAAGATTTAAATAAGTCTATTTTTTATCGTAAATATTTTTTTATATATTTTTAAAATATTTTAAATTGTTAATTATTGTGATTTATAGTACTTTTTAAGTAGTTTATGAGTTTTTGGCCAAAAACAAACTTTAACTATACCCTAAATTTAAACTACATCCTTAAAGTATCATTTCTAGCAGAAAACATCCTTTAACTATACCCCAAACTTAAACTACATCCTTAAAGTATCATTCTTACCATAAAACATCCTTCAAGTATTTAAAAATGAGCAATTTTCATCCTTCTACTATTGAAGATCCATGCATAAATTACCAGTCAAACTTAAACTGTTTGACTCTCGAAAAATGAAAAGTGTCATATAAATTGAGACATAGAGAATGTAAAATTTTGAAGTATTACATTTATTGCCTTATTTAGAAAAATTAAGAAACCTGTTAAAAGTTTAAGAAATTGTATCTACGAAATCAATTAGATTCTAGGTAAGAGTCTACGGTACTCCACAGAAAAGTTATTAACACCTTTCAGAGTCCACAACCGTGGATCTCGATTGAACTCATTTTTTTTTATTGAGAAGATAATTTTTTTTTCATGAACATTTTTATTATCGGATGTCCCCGAAGAGACTTCTACGAATATAATAACCATTAAATATGTACATAGAATAAAGTAAAGTATTAATGAAAGACACCCTAATATTTGTCTTACGCCCCGAGCCTACACCAAGAACGTGATCGACACTGAAGAACCATTTCTGATTCCACGCGAATTTTTTGCATGACTGACTACTTAGCGGAAGATATACTCAAGCAATAACAAGCTTACAAATAGAATTTAGACGTTTAAACTTGAGCAAATACTTAATTCTAACTGTCCAAAAATACTTATGTTCAATAGTGATAATACTTTGCAAAACAGTCTCAAAACATCTCAACAAAAAGGAACAATTATGAGAGAACCCTAACTATAACTATTTATGAAGCCTCTATAGTCCAAATAGATGTTGGGACTATGACTGGCGGCGGTACCGGAACCGGGACGGAACCAGTACTGTGACAATCGGTACCATTTCGGAACCAGGACCGGACCGATAAATCGGTAAATTATTTCGTGTTCCGTCCCGGTCCGGAAGGGAACCGGTAATATACCGGATCGGACCGGACCGGTAACCGGGATGGACAGTTATTAAAAAAAAATTAAATTATTTAAAACTTAAAGATTTAATTTTTTTAATTGAATATAATTTTTATTATAATAATTAAAAAATTAAAAATTTAAATTCCAAACTTTAAAAGTTAAAATTTTTTAAATTTTCAAACTTTAAAGTTATAAAATTTAAATTTCAAACTCTTAAAGTTTGAAATTTAAATATTATAAACTTTAATGTTTGGAAATTTTAAATTCAAACTTTAAAGTTATAAAATTTAAATTTCAAACTTTTAAAGTTTGAAATTTTAAATTCAAACTTTTAAAGTTTGGAAATTTTAAATTTAAATTTTAAAGTCATAAAATTTAAATTTCAAATTCTTAAAGTTTGAAATTTTTAAATTCAAACTTTAAAGTTATAAAATTAAAAATTGACAATATTAAAAATTAAATATAATACAACAATATTAAAAAATAAATTAAGGCGAATAGCCTATATTTTTATTAATATTTATTTGATATTACAATTACATTTACAAAAATATTAGTAGAGTATTAAAAGATTTAATCTACACAACCACCTTCTAGGAAAGGTTCTGTTTGAATTAAATCTCTAATTATTATACTTTTACTAATAGTTGGTGCCACCATATAAATCCCTTCGTAAATCATTCAACATTTCTTTAGTAATATGTTTGGGAATTGGTTGAATAGAAAGATCTTCCATTGCTTCAATCCCGTCGTCACTATAATCCTACATTACTTCATCAACGTCATTTTGAAATTTGATCGGTAGTGGTTCACGACCCAAATTTCTTCTCTCGGCATTAATTCAATCTAGAAATAATACCGATATCTCCAAGCTGTCGGCTGCTAGTGAATGCCTATCTCTCCAAGTTGAAACCTTGCTGCACTAAAGACGCCTTTCGAAGCTACTGACGACGCTTGCATTGCTAATATATCTCGAGCCATCAGTTGTAGTTTTGGAAATCCTTTGCCGCGATTTCTCCACCATTCTAGAATATCTTCAGTAGGTTCTGTATTTTGATTAACATAGGCATCAAAATCATTCTATTATCGTGAGAAAGTTCAAGATAATCCTGTAAATAAGCATCAATATTATCTTCATCAAATCTACTCCTAGAGCTTTGAGGTTCGTTTTCACTTGATAAATTTATATTAGCATTATATAAATCATACAATTTTCTAGCTTCAATTTTATGCTATCTTTAACTTGTTGACAACTAGGAATTTCTTCTAATACATCATTAATATTTAAGTTAAAATATATTTTTTCAATCATTTTTGATGCACCTACATCTTTATACAGAGGGTTTAACAAACATGCAGTTAAACAAATTTGAGGAATAGGAATATAATATTTTTTAAATTTTAGAATCATTTTTTCAATGTTTTGTTGAAATCTTGATTTATTTTTAAATTTATATAATTTAGAAGAAATCGTACAAATATCAGGCAAAACAGTACAAATTGATGGACTATAAAGTACATATATTCTTTTTGTAGTTAAGTAAAAAACTTTTAGAAAATCTATAAGTTCATTTATATCACGCCAATCACTATCATCTAGTCTATATGTCATATCAGAATTATGAGCATTCCAAACCATTTGTAAGGGTATTCTATATTCATAAGCGACTACAAGCATTTCATATAAAGTATTCCATCTAGTAGCCACTGTTTTTGGAATTTTTCTAGGTGGAAGATTATTTTCAAAATAGCGATTTTGAAAATCTTTACGCCTACACTTAACTTGACATTTAAATATAAAATGACATGCATTTTCAACTTTCCTACATCCGTTATCATACATATGTACACCATCTCTAACTATCAAATTATATATATGTGCAGTACACCTAATATGATAATTATTACCATAGAAAGGACAAAGTGTAGGTTTTAAATATTCAACAGCAGCATTATTACTTGAAGCATTATCTAAAGTTATACTACTTATTTTATCATATATTCCATAACTTTGTAAAATATCTAAAATAGTTTGAGCAATATAACTACCGGTTTTTTGCATTTGACAACATTTATAACCTAAAATTCTTTTTTGCATATACTAATTATCATCAATCCAATGTGCAGTAACAGCCAAATAATCGTTACCGTTTGCATTACGACCCATATCAGAAGTAATAGCTATTTTACAAGTATTATAATAAAATAAACAACGAAGATATTGAAAATGTTGTGCATGATAATCAAATACAGCCTTTTTTATTGTATTTCTAGCAAAACCTTTAAAATTTGGATTATATACAATTTGAATATAATGTATAAAATCGAAATTTTTAGCAAAACTAAATGGCAAACCCATAACACATATCATTTTAGCTAGTTCTTTAAGATCTTTTTCTCTACTATATGAAAGTGGTAAACTAGAGCGAGAAACATTAGACGGATTTAATTGTGTTTGTACCATGTTAGAGCCGCCTACTCCTACATTTTCAGGAAGGGTGGTACCGTTTTTTTAGCTTCTGCTACCGCTTTAGCATGCAAAAATTCAGTTTTACAACAAGACATTAAATGACTACTCAAATGTCCCGTCCCGCCAGATTTACCAACAATTTTATGATTTAATCTATGTTTACATTTATTACAAATAGCTTGTGTTTTTTCTTCGTTTTGTGTCATAAATTGCCAAACAATCGATTTTTTAGCACGTTCTTTCTTAGGCCTAGGATGTACGGGGGAAACAGGGGCAGGACAACGAAAGGGAGCGGGACTGGGAGTATTAGTAGCCGTAGGTGGCTCAGTTTCATTATCATCATCATCAAAAGTAGGTGTATCAGTATAATTATCAATATCATTATCATTATCATTATCACTAGGCAAATCCTCATCAAAATTACCAAAGTGACGTTGTAAATATATATGATAAGGATCTAATCCTGAATTACTATCAATATTAAAAACCTTATCATCAACATGTGTATAGTCATCCGTATTTATTCTTAATATAGTAGATTTTTTAGTTTTTGATTTAGAAGAACTACCGGTTTTTGCATTATCGGAGGATGTAAAGTTACATATTTTTTACACGCTCTAATGCACTTTTTTACCCTTTTCTTTTTGAACAATATTTTTACCGAAATCCATATTAAAATATTAAACGTGAGATTATATATAATACGAAAAATGTAATGCAAATAATAAATCATAAATAAATAAATAGTTAGTTAAATATAAATGAAATGTAAAATAAAAGTTGGAACGAATGTACCGAACGTCTACTTAAAAAAGTAGACGTTTATGACCGCCGAAAGCCGAACGTGAAAAGTTGAAAGTTGAATTATTGAAGCTCCAAATCCAATTTCCAAAGACCAAATAAGGCAACACCGGAATTTAAGATTATTATATATTAGAGAATTAGAGATTAGAGAGTAGAAGATGAATAGATGATTTTGTGATTTAAAAAAATGAAATTTAGGGGTATTTATAAGTAAAAAAATGGGTTAAAGTGTAATTTTTAAAACTTTAGGGTATTAAAAAAGTTTGGGGTGGGGTAGGAGTGTAATTGGCTGAAATTTGGGTCAAATAGCCGTTGGGGGGCCCCACTAGCCGTTACCCAACGACTATAAACGGATAGATTTAAATAAAAATAAACATAAAAATTGATCGGATCGGACCGATAATTTTCGGAACCGGGAGGGACCGGTAAATCCCGATTTCCGTTCCGTTACCTGTCCTGAAATTGAACCGAACCGGTCTATACTGGGACTAATCGGTACTGAACCAGTTCCAGAACGGACCGGACTGGTAACCGGGATTTACCGGTTCCGCTGCCAGACTTAGTTGGGACAAGACCCACAACATCATAAAAAGACTAAATTGAAAAGGAAAAGAGAAAATTATCTGGAATGCAAGGAAGCTTACCAAAGCTAATTAGAATGTCAAATGATCTCGATGAAGCGTCTGTTGATGATCCTAAACCTATATCTGTATCATAGTAGGATGCAAGTCAAATGACATCGCTACATTGAATGTACGAACAAGTAAAGAGAACTGAATGCACAAGTAACATAACTGACAAGACTAAAAGAGTACTCACCTCAGCTCAACTCAATACAAAAGCAATAACAAAAGGTGAAATGTTTAAAGCTTCAAAACAAACAGATACTAACTTAAGAATGTATATAAAAATACAATAATTTACTCTTTACTCTTATTTGGGAGATTCTCTAACCGACAACCATCACTATGAGCTATGTGATGATATAACATCTCGTCCACGATATCAGAACTGTCCTATACCTTGTCGGGGTATAAAATACCTCAACTAAGTGATCCACTAAGATATGCTTGAAATCAATAAGGAATCGTCTAAAAAGTATGATCCTTTACCGATATTGGCTACATATGATCCTTTACCGATATTGGCTACATAGTTTATGAGGAATGTGAGTTGTCTGAACTCATCTCCATATCGGTGCTCAATTATTCCCATTAAATATATATAATCATGCTCAAATATGTAAAACATGCTCTTTATCAATTCGAGGTAATTACTCAAAAGGTCCTCTTAAGAGAGGTAACTGCTTTGAATCTCTCTAAACTCATTACTCTTTTTAGAAATCAAAATTTCTTTCTCTTTTTCATTGTAAAAGTGTTACATTTGGAATACTAAGTCCCCTTATATCTTTTTTCAGTTACGAATAACACTCCTCTCAACATTCATCTTTGCTTACTCAAAAAATTAGTTTAAAACCATTATTGGTTACAAAAGATCCTCAACAATAACTCAAAAACTCTTCTTAAACTATTTTCTTAGTTTTGCATGTGCACTAAGACACGTGATTAGAACATGTAAAAATTCTCAAAAGTAAATGGAGCCTATGAAAGCTAACACAAAAAAGGGAAACATAGCCACGACTAAAAGGAAACACATTTGGAATGAAACACAAAAGGAATAGGCCAAGCGACCCCTGGCGACCGACACAAAATTAATAGCCAAAGTTTGGGCGCGCTGCTGATACGGGGCGCAAGGCCATAACAGTCGTGTGTGAACTCAATCTTCCCTTAAAAACTACTGCTTCATGGTGCACAAAATACCTCATTGTTTCAATCATTTTCATTCTTAATTAGAGTGCATATTGTTTTGCATCCCTTTAATCATTATATACAAGTTCAAGTCGAATTATCATTCATAATGTAAATTTTACATCTATATTTGATTAACAATCCAATCCCAATAGGACGTCTACACAAAGTCACAAAATGTGCAACACATGTATTAAACAACTACTATAATATATAACAGTACTACGAATAAGTAACTTAATGCAACCTTGCAAAGGAGCGTCAAAGATATCTCTTGTGAATAAAATAATATTGACTTGACCTCTTGAGAGATATCAGGGGAGGTAGCTTTATGAAAACATCAATTCCATCTACCATATGAGCAACTATGGTGTCTTCTCTAGTCATAAAACTAGTTTTTGGAAATGTGCGCTGCACGTTTGTCCCTTATAATTACTATAAGATTTTTATATACTAAAGAAAATATTAAATTTCAGAATAGAAAAATATGTGTATTTCTCGCTACTTAGCATAAATATTTGTAAATGATTAAATACAATTGCAATATATCTATATATAGTTATTTCATAAAATTAAGTAATCAAAAGAAAAGGACATAACACCATTAAAAGTTAACATCAAATGGACAATCTGACAATCATATCAAATATTTTAAAGAAATTATATCATTTTAATACATAAATTTCACATGAATTATTAGTTATGAAAATGTCACATAATATTTGAAGAGAATATACAAAAGTTTATCAATATCCATACATTATTATAGCATCACAATAAATTATATAGCTTTAGATGTATATTATATTCATCCCACAAATATTTGAAAATAAGATGAAATAGAGTAGACTAAAAATAATAAAATAACTAATGAATTCTAAAACTTTTAAATAAAAAAAATTAAAGAGACAAACAATTCTAGTTTAAAAGAATGGAGGAACTTCCTCAATAACTAACAAAGCATAAATAGATTTACCACTTTTTTGTTGCATGTGATGAGCAATTACGTTCATCAACAATTATACATTAGAATAACTAAGTGTATGCATCCATTAACATAAAGTGATTGTGATGAGCAATATAATTACACCATCAACAATCATTTGACTCTAATAAATGAAATTATGACAATTAAAAGTTGACAGAGGTAATATAATTTAGTGCCTTTTGTTGTTACAACAACACTTCATCTACCAAACTCCATTTTAGAATGAAAACAAATTAAATATTCGGTGAGTTAATTCAATCTAGACATATAATGGATTAATGCCATATAATTATTATTTAATATTTTATTAATTCATCTTTTAACAATATATAAATTTAGCGAAGGAATTTAAACTTGTAATTCAACTTTGAAGTTATGATCTTCACATTTGTAATAATATTAATTTTTAGACATGTGCGTTGCACGTGTACTCATGTAAATTGATATAAATTGTTTCAAATTATGAATATATTTAAAATAGTTTTATAATTAAATTACATAAATATCGTTCATTTACAAACAAAAAATAGTTCAAATATTTGGAATCTATTCTTGAAAACCAATAACAAATTAAAATATTTCTTCTCCAAGTGAAACCAAAGTTGATAATATTTAGTACTTTAAAATACTATAATTATGAGCACAAATTAATATATATTCATATTCTTATCTTTTCATTCAAGACAAAGTTCATAAAAAAGAATTAGAAAGATGAAAAGCTAAAAGAATTTGAATAAATAAGGATAATACATATATAGTATAGTATTCGTGCTGACCAAAGAAGTAGCTGCCCACTCCATATTAATTACAAAATACAGGAGAAACTTACCTTAAAGTATATATTCCCAAATCTTAGCTTGCACATTCCTTGTATATCATATGATGTTGCTTACTCCAATATTTTTTATATTTATAAATGACAAATGTAGGCACCATCTATAAATTATAAGAAAATGTGTATAGTAAAGAGTGAGATATAGCACTATGTGAATTTTCATATAGCTGATCTAAGGAGAATTGAAACATAGATATATAGATCATGTTGCAAATTAGTGTCTGGATCTGAAAGGGTAAAAAAAAATTTGATCAAAATTCCAAAAGGGCACATCAAACTTTTTTTAAGCAAAAGGGTAAAATCGCTCATGGAGTAGCGATTTTATTTTGACGCCTTTACTCTGTTAAACAATCAAAATCGCTGAACATCGCTGCCCTTGCAGCATTTTTGGCAATTTTTTTAAAAAAATAAAATTGCTGCTATGAATAGCTTTTTTCTAAAAATAATAATTTTCAAAATTAAAATTATATACTTGCGTGAGCTTATGTTTTGAGCATGTGCTTCCACTGTATGTTGATTTGCGTTATTAGTTCTTTTTGTACGTTAGTACAGTGTGCCCCAGGATATCACTGTACTTCCCACCTACGTTGTGAGAGTTTAACTTTACTTTTTTACCCACCCCGTAGGAGCTCCCACTCCTTTTGCTGATTTCTTGGTCATTCGAACTCGCAATTTTTAGATTGAAAGTGAAAGACATCACATATATTAAACAATTTCTATAATATATAGCACAGTCTACGAATAAGCAAATTACCGCAACCTTGAAAAGGAGGGTCAAAAATATCTTTCGTAAGTACTGATATGACTTGCTCTTGAGAGACATCAGGGTAAAACCATAGTTGGTTTGTGGCTACTATTTGTAATATAATATAAATTAGGTGTTATGTGACTTAATTAGTGTGTGATTATCAAGTTGCAACCTGTGGAGATCATCTTAATATTTGTAATTCTTAAGATAAGCCCATCTCACACACATCTTAATTTTGTCCTAATGGAATAAAAAACATTAGTTCTCTTTAATTTGTAGCAAACAAGCAGTGCATCATAATGTACAAATAAAACGATATATATATGAGAGAGCTTTTTCATATTTAGACATGAATAAAGCACAGAAATCGACAAATGAAGTGCTAAAACCACGATTAGAAATAAATGCACAACACCTCTGCGGAATCATCTTAACTCAAATAAGACTAACGTAACCTTGCACCATTTGCACTCTTCACTAGAGTAACGTGCAAATAATAATTCGATCTTCGAATGCAATTTTTGTTTAAACCAATTACCCTACAAAAATCAACTAAATTAAACTTCACATCAAATTTGACAAACAAACAAATATTTCTAGCTTCTACTTAGTCAATTTTCTTTTATAACCTCAAAATCACTTAACTATTTGATATTTCGTCACCAAAACATTTTAAATAATTTTTAATTAAATTTTATTGGATACATTTTTTTTTATAAAAATATAAAAAAAAGATCATTTTAATAGAGTATTTCTTAAATAAAAAAAACCTCATTATTTTTGTATTGGATACACAATACCCCATTATTTCTTAAAAATATAACTCTAGTAATAAGATTGAGATAAGTACATTATACAACTAAAATTGTCTTCTGTTTGATCAAATATATTCACTTCTCATCACTATCAACAAACAAGTACATGAGACAAAGTGAACTAATGAATACAGTACTACCTATATCATTCTACAAGTGTTGATTCGATGATATAAACTCTTCAGTTTACAATCGATTTGGAGCACCAATGATGGACATCAAATCTCTTTCGGCTTCAAGACCATCACCAAAATTTACTGTCCTTTTGATGCTTGCAATAGCTATTCGCGCTGCTTCTCTATCTCTTTTCCGCAACTTAACTTTTTCTTCTTGCAACTGCTTCTCCCATAATGAAGCCTTTTTCTTCATCTTTTTTTCATCAAACGCTTTCCCAAGAACTTGTTTTTGAGATTTCATGATCACATTAGCATAACGCTTTTTTAACATTACGGCCCTAAGAGTTTTGTTGTCTTTTTCGAACGTATCAATATCAAGCATCGTCATAACTATCAAGCTAATTATCTTTGGAGATTTAAGAATATTTGACGATGAACAAGCTAACCCTAACTGTTTGTTGTAATATGGATGAATAAAGATGGTAAGGAAAAGTATAATTATATATATACGTGTAGTTATCCATTTTAAAAAAGGATTACCAAATTAAGTTTCCTAAATTGTTTACGAGTAATTATAATATGGAAACTTTTCAAACGCGTAATTTAACCAAATTTTATATATTTTCACATTAAATTATTGGAAACTAATTTACACATTGTAATTTCTTTTTTCTCCTATGGGTAGAAAATTATTTTTGATAGAAGCCGTATATTCTTCATGAATGCAGATGTTAGAGGATCATATGAATTGCTTTTAGTTATTTCGTTATCTATTTATGTAGCTTCTTCATTTCCATATATTTCTCTTTTTGAACTACTTTTGTATATTTTTTCTTGACACGAGGGCAGGGGCGAACCTATTAAGGGGTGTGGGGGTGCCACATCACCCACAACTTTGACGAAAACTCTATATATATGGGTATATATATATAAGATTTATATAAATATACGACATGCCACCCATAGACCAAAACACGCCCGTGGTGCCATGGTAGAAGGGCGTCTTATGAACCCTAAAAAAGGGCTCCAGGAAAACAAGCTAGCACTTTTGTCCTTTTTTTTTTAAAATATAATTTTTATTGACTCAAATTAAATTATTAGTTCTTTGACTTTTCTTTTATTTGATTAAACATTAAAAAAAAGTGTTCTCTTTCTCTTCAACTTTTAGTAAATCCTTCTTCCTCCAAGTTCAACTTCTCCATACTGCCCGCTGTTTGGGTGATATTATTTTCACTTTTTTCCATTAATCCACAATCTTTATAGATTGTAAGTTCGTAATTCTATTTTTATAAGGTTTTTTTATTTTTATTTCTTGAGTTCTTTTAAGTTTGAATGAGTGATGATTGATTTCATATTAGACAAACGTTTTGATTTTACTTTGATATCCTAAATTTCTAATGAACATTGTAACTTGTAAGACATTATTGGTTAAAAATTGTGTGAAATGAACCATGTTAATTTAAATTAACTATGACTTACCCTATTAAATTTGAATTAATTGTGAACTAAATTGAATTTTATTTTTTGTAGGAAAGTGTTCTAATTTTGTGAATTAAGATACAGAAGTTTCTTGTGAATTTTAATCAATCTCAAGCAAGTTCTAGTTCGAATGTCAATCCTTCTCATCTTATAGATGACCTTAATTTGGATTCACTTGAAGCCGATCCAGGAAAAAGAGTACCAATTGCTCACTATAACCCTCGAATAAAGGATGAAGTAAGGAAATATTATATTCAAAAAGGGCCTTGTCAACCTAAAATGGATTCATATCCTCCAACTGAAATTGAAAAAAGAATGCGTCAATTTTGTAAAAGTTGGTTTGAAGGTCCATATTCTAAATGGTTGGAGTATGGCGTGGAGAAAGATTGGGTCTATTGTCTATGTTGTTATTTATTCAAAGATGATTTTTTTCATGGAAATACGAGTGAGTTTTACACAAAAACGTATTGTAGAAGTTGGAATCGATAAATCTATTAGGAACCCACGAACTCTAAATCCCGGATCCGCCACTGCACGAGGGTCTATCGAAAATAACTTCTCTATCTTTCAAAATAGGTATACATACACGCTATCCTCTCTAAACCCCATTGTAAGTTTCATAACTAGTTGTATATAATAGTATTTCATTTGTTGTGATGATATAAATTAGTGGAGTACTTACGTTTGTGATTACTGGAATCTAGCGAATATGTAGTACCTCCTTATTAGTTTCATTGTATTTAATTATTTATCATGCATGCATGAAATTATTTTATATTTTAAATGTTTGATAAAGAATACAACGTAATTCTACATATTCTCATGATATTTAGAGTACTATTGTAATTATTTAAAACTAATAAAATAATTTGGATTATATTAAATTTAAGATATACTAATTGAAAGAGAAAAGTAGAAGTCCTCCCTTAAGAGATTTGAGAATGGAAGCAAACTTGAATGATTTTATTCAATCGTAACATCAACTTAAATACAAGTAAGATGTAACTAACTTGACTAATCCTAAGGAACTACTCTAACAACTTAATATGAAACTATCTTGATTAAAGCTAAGGAACTACTTTAACAACTTAATCTAATATTGTGAAAACGATTGAATCAAATAACAATCTGATAAGTATTGATAACAGACTCCTGCAAGTATCTCAACACACCTCTCAAGTTAGGTGTTGTGCATCAATGCCTAACTTGGATAAACACAGAAGGCTTGGGCATCAACTTTCTGAGAGTGTCCGCGATTTGATCCACGACAGAAAATATTTGACTATCACTCTGCTCGATTTCACACTGTTTTGGAGGTAATGAAAGTCTACTACAATGTGCTTAATCTTAGTGTGGAAGACTGATATTTTGTTGAGATATGAGACACCAATGTTATTACAAAAAATGCTTGGCGTTTATGAGATTTGATATTATAACTCATTCAAAACATGCTGTGGACCCAAGTAATCTCACAGAATGCATTGACAACCGATTTGTATTTTGCTTGGGATTTGTCCCCAAGAAAAGTATATAACCAGATGTGGAGATTCTGTCACAAGGATCACCCATCCAATCATCATCAACATACATATATAGATTATTATCAGAGTGACGAGAGATTTGCAGACACGATGTGCCTGATGCCTTGAGATATCGAAGAACCCTTTTTACTGCTTTCTGGTGCTCTAGACTGGGGGATTGCATAAACTGAGATGATTTGTTAACTGCAAATGCAATATCAGGACGCGTGAATGATAAAAATTGCAACTTATCCAGAGAGTGTTAATACAAGTCGCATTGGCAGGAGGTGAACCATCGTTTGCTTTGGGTGGTGAACTTGAGCACATGTGTGTCGTACCTTATTTACAGTCGGCCATATTTACATATGAGAGAATATCAAATATGTATCTGGACTGTGATAAGACAATTTCATCAAAAACATGTTTGACTTCGATCCCCAAAAAATAATTGAGTTCACCAAGATTCTTTAGGGTTAACCTATCAGCTAGAGAGGTGATTGCATGTGCAACAAGGACTGGATAATTCCTAGTGATAAGGATATTATCAACATACACCAGAATATACATCGTCACAACTTTAGATGTGAAAATTAACAGAGAAGCATCTGATTCAGACTTAAACTCAACTTTAGTCAAGTGTGATTTAAGAGTTTCATACCAGGCTAGTGAAGATTGTTTTAAGCCATAAATGGACTCTTTGAGTTGACATACATGATTGGGAAATTTAGAATTAGCATAGCATTTTGGCTGATCCATGAATACTTGTTCATGTAAACTAAAAAATGCATTGTTCATGTCAAGCTGGTGAATTTTCCACTTATTTTGAATCGCAATGGACAGAACAATTCTGATGGTGGCTGGTTTGACAACCGGACTAACAGTTTAATGAAAGTCAAATCTTGGACATTATGTGAAACCTTTGGCTACTAATCGTGCCTTGTACCTGTCAATGAAACTATCAGATTTCCTTTTAATGCGAAATAGGCACTAACAATCAACAATATTGTTCATCAGGTCCCTAAGTACTAGTTCCCAAGTCCAAGTTGGGTTTCTCATTATGACTTTATATTCCATATCCATGACATTCTTCCATTCAATTCGCTTAACTGCTTTCTTAATGGTATTTGCTATGGGAGAAAGGTGATCCAAGAAGCTGAATTGTTTCTTCAATTTGAAGATATTATTTCTTTGGACCTCGTGACTACACTGGAGGGTGGAGGGGCAACGAAAGGTGACATAATTTTTGGAGGATTCGGTGGCTGCTGTGATGGGGGAGGACTGATTCGGGTAATGGGGGAGAGGTGGGGTGGTCGACATTATTAAATAGTGGAGACCGGTGGTAGTTGCCTTTCAACTATGGTCTCTTAAGTTTTTGAATGAGAGTGAACGATTAGGGGCATAGGAATCAACAACAGAAGAGTTGGAACGAGATTGGAGTCCACATTGTTTTGGACCTCTGGATAAGGTTCCTTACAGACTTGGGAATCTATGATTTCCCATTTTAATGTGCAAAATTTATTTTTCAATTGTGAAAAGATTTGTGTAAAAGGAAAAATATCTTCACAAAATTGAATATCACGACTAACAAATATTTTTGAGTGCACTGGATCAAAACAAAGGTGTGTGTGACGAACAATAGAAACTCTAACTAAACACATGGTGTAGATCTAGGTTGAAATTTATTCTGTGTATATGGTTTACTCCGAGGATAAGACAACCAAAATTTTTTAGCGAAGAGTATTTTGGAGTCTCACCAAATAATATTTTGTAAGGAGAGTAATTATTTAGGCTTGGTGTAAGAAGTCTATTTATGATATAGACAACATGACAAGCAAAGGACCATAATTCAGATGGCGGTGAGGCTTCATTGAGAAAATTTTAAGCTATTTCGACAATGTGAGGATGACGCCTATCAGCTATGAAAACTCGTTGGGGTGTGTAGGGTGGGGATATTAAATGCTTAATGTCACTGGATTGTAGGTAGTGTTAAAGACCTGTGTATTCACCCCCTCCATCCGTGTAAAGTGAGACCAATTTGTGTTTAAAAGAATTTTCCACCAAAGGATGAAATTGCGAAAAAATAGAAGAAATTTCACTTTTGTTTTGATTGTATATAACCAAATATATTTGGTGTAATGATAAACAAAAATGTAGAAATACAATTTATTATCAATGGGTGATAAAATGGGTGAAGGACCTCATAAATCAGTAAAAAAAGCTTAAAATGGTGCATTACTATTTAAAGTAATATGTTGAAATGACAAACAACGAGCTTTGTTTGATGAGCAAGAATAACTAAATCCAAACTTTTCTTTCGTGGAAAAAGGAAGGGAAAATTTCTTCAATACTAGGTCTTGAATTTTTAGGCGTGGATGACCCAAACAACGGTGCCACAGTTGACGACAAACCTTCGTGGAGGTGAAGTTGGCAGAAGGTGACATATGACCCCTTTGGGGCCACTCATAGAATCCATGTTTATTCTGACTTTGACCAACATTCTCTGCGTTTTGAGATCCTTCATAAGAAAATAGTGGAAAAAATTCGATTGAGGTTAGATTGTCAGAGCAAAACATAGCAATAGAAATAAGGTTCTTTTTGATAGATGGAACACAAAGAGTGTTAGAGAGCATAAAATTAGAGTTAGAAGCCTTAATTCGAGTTAAACTAGTGTGAGTAATAGAAATAGTTTTACATTCACCATGGACACTTCCTTATTGCCTGTATAATCTTCAAGATTATCTGAATGTGTTTGGACATGATGGATTGCATCAAAATCAAGTATGCAAGGATTTGTATATGAGTGATGATTCGACACAAAGTTGACCTTAGCTTCAAAGTGATTATACAATTTGAGCGACACACATCAACTGTGTGACCAATAATTTGGCGAAGTTTGCATTTCACTGATTTCCTAGGTTGTATCCTATTTTGTTGATTGCTAGGGTACAACTGTCGTGGAGCTTTTTGTTTTGAAGATTGATTAGGTCTTCTGGTGTTAGGGCTGAAAGTTTGTCCTTTGTGCAACTGCAGCCGTGATTGTGGAGGATGATTTATCAAATATTGATGTTTGAGAAAAATTTAATGGTCCGTGAGTTTATGTAATAGCAATTCAAAGCTTATGGTTGTGTTACGCGCCCGTGTAGCTGTAGTGATTTCACGGTACTTATTACTTAGGTCACTCAAGATCTTGATTGCTAGTTCATCATCTGCCACTGGAGAGCCTATTACTTTGAGAGCATCATCAATTGATCTTATCTCCTACAGGTAAGTAGCAACTATCTTAGAGGCCTTTTCTAAGTTTTGCAACTGATCTAACAAGTTGAAGATGAGAGTGGGACTCCAATTAGCATAAGTCGTATGAAGGAGGTCCCATGCTATTTTGCTGAGGATGCAGTTGCAACAGTCGGAACAACGATGGGGTTGACGGATCCATCATGTCATGTTGAATTAACTGGTCTTTGCAAAACCACATCTCATATTCAGAATTTGTGATAGTGCTATCAGTTTGTGTGATAGTGGTTGGCGGAGCAGATTTGACACCAGTGAGATGTCAAATGATCTTGTATCCATTGAGTAGCATCACTAGTTGTCCCTTCTAGGTCACAAAGTTGAGGTTACCTTGTAGTTTGATGGGTACTTGGACAACTGGATTGAATTATATCACATGAGTTGTAGTCGTGACTACAGCGACACTGTCACTGGTGGTAGCAGGTACAATTATGATTTTGATTGGGATAGATAGAGGAAAAAAATTGAATCAGACCTGTAAGAGTTTTAGAGGGGCTCTGAAATCATAAAGAGATTTGAGAATGGAAGCAAACTTGAATGATTTTATTCAATCGTAACATCAAGTTAAATACAAGAAAGATGTAACTATCTTGACTACATCTAAGGAACTACTTTAACAACTTAATCTAATATTGTTAAAAATATTGAATCAAATAACAATTTGATAATTATTGATAACAGACTACTACGAGTATCTTAACACTCCGTAGATGATGACCGAAGTATCAGAGACACAGCTCAACTAAATTAAGGTTCTATTAACCTTCTAAACTCATTTTTTTTTGTAATTTTATACACCTTTATGACTTATGTGGATTCCAAATATCTTCCAAACGCCTCAACTGCGTGGAGTCATGGTGTAAGGACCCGCATCGTTGTTATTTAGGAAGGACAAAAATTCACAAAAAATTTGGACCCTATCAAGCTACAACGGGCTGGATGCCGTTGGCGCGGCGGCGCTACAACGGGATAGGCAGGATATAACGTAATTAATAGAAATCCTATTTTCTCCATCTTCCTAAAATATCTAGAGAAGTCGTAAATTATCCTAGAAACCCCAGAAAAACCATTCTAAGCTTGGGAAAGAATGAGAATGAGCTTCTAGCATGGCGTTGGTGGAATCTTGCAAATTCTTGGCCAATTTCACATTAGCTAGTCCGGAAAAGTTGGGAACGAAATAAAAAACCCTGTGCAACTGTTTGGCACGCAGGTAGGTTATGTTTTATGAAATGAGTAGTTGTAAATTCGTGCTTACTATGTAACGTATGGAATCAATAATATGTATTATATATAGACCATCGTGTACCGAGTAAATTTCATGGGAAATCATTATAATTCAACGTGATCGGTTTAGTCCTCAAGTAGAAATTTTGATGACCTGTTAGGGTTTTCCGGAATAGTTCTTGGATAAATTTCTTCCAAAATAAGGGTATTCTCTCAGGTGGAACAAGACTATGAATGTACTCTATATTTGACCTAGTGAAGCTATGACATTGACGAGTCGGTTAATTAGGATTAAAACCTAAGAACACATTCCAAGGAAGTGCTAGCGTTGAGCTCGATCTAATTCATATTAGGAATCGAGGAGTAATTCATAGGTTATGGTTCTGATTTCATGATTGTGTGATGTATGCATGTTCTTGCTTCATGGTGATATTTATGTGAATGTTGCAATATTGATCACACTTGTTGTAAATGAGATAGGTGAATGATGTAGCCATGAAATTATGATGTGAATGTATGATCTTGATGATATACTTGTGATTGTGACTATGGTGTGTGAATGGGGATCGGATTTCCACATCCCGACAAGCTAACTGGATCGGTTATCACGTTCTGGCATAACTTGAGATCGGATTGCCACGTTCTGGCACAACATGAAATCTAATTGCCACGTTCTGGCAAGCTAACTGTTTGGGTTTCATAAGAAGACAAAGTACTTGTGGTAAATATGTATTGTGGAGCAAAAGAGAGTGTTTTTTTTTTTTTTTTTTGCATCTGGATAAACATCACATTATGAAAGTATTTTTTTTTTGGTGATTTGTTAATTTGAATGTTGAAAGACTCCGCATGCACTATACATGTGTTCTCGGTCAAGATTTTAGAATCCAAAAAATTGTGTTTCAAATTATTTTATATTTAACACATAAGTTAAGACATAATTACAGTTTATTTATATTTGAGAATGCAGTTTGGAGGTTCTCTATTGGAATCAGTTTTTTTTTTTTTTTCTCCTATTGAAATGAAACAGTACGCTGATAGTCTTTATAATATAATTGTGATTGTTTGAACAGTAATTAGAAGAGGTTTTCTCACGATGACACTAAATTTAAGGAAAATTTATGAAAGCAATTTTATTTAAGAAATGTTGATCAACTCTTTTAGAAATAGTCGGATTCGGAAATAAGCATTAAGAACCCTATTTTCTTTTTTTTCTGTGATCATTTCTTTTTTGATCATAGACATCCCTGGCAAACCACTTAAGCTTTCGATATTCAAAGAATTAAGTTATGTTTCCCGTTTTTTCATTAATTTAGAGAAAATGAACCTAAATCACAAAAAAAGAAAAATTGCTAATTGAGAAAATTAATGAATCTTAACTAAGATATTTAGTGTCGTTTTTATTAATTTAGAGAAAAAAAATCTAAATCACTAAGAAAAACTTACCTGATAATCACTAATGAAATCAACTAAAACGTCTAGTGCTTCAAGGATGATAATATCTTACTATATATTTTCAAATTGTCAAAAAGTGTGAAAATCCATTCCGGTGCATTTGCAGAAGGCAATAAACAAAATTGATCAACTATCGCCCCAACTCCTTACATAATAATAATAATAATTGCTTAAGATACATAAAAAAATACAGAGGAAAATTCAAAATCTTCTCTTTATTGCTAATTAATGTCCAAAAATAATTTCTTCTTTTTTTCTTTATCTAGTAAAATAATCTCCCTTATTGGACATGCTTTTAAAATTAAATGATCATTTAGCTGATAAAGTTCCTGTTATTTACAGTTCATTAAGGAAAATTCAAGCCATAGCAACCACAATTTGCTTTAATTGTTGATGATGATAAACAGGTTAATTGTTTTTTAAAATATAAGGTTCAACTATAATATCCTGCTTAACCACATAAGAACATGAATAATTAAATAGAAATTATTTACATCATCAGTGCAATTCATTATAATTTACATCGTTATTGGATATAAGTTAAATCTCTTTAAATTTTTCTAGGATTTACCAAGATTTATTCCGCTCCATTTAATGATGCTTACCCTAAATTGCAGCATTAGACAAAAAAAGACACTGAGGATGCGTTTTGAATAACCTAAATTCTTAGTAGCTACCTTAGGCTAGGGGTGTACATGACCGAGTCGGTTTGGATTTTTCAAATATCAAACTAAATTATTCGTGTAAAATTTTTAAATTTATAAACCAAATCAAACTAATAAAATTCAGATTTTTCAGGTTTTTCAACCTTGGGTTGGTTCGGGTTTTTCAAATACCAAACCAAATCATTGTGTCGAATTTAAAAAAATTCATAAATCAAACCAAACTAATAAACTTCAGATTTTTTTAGATTTTTGAATTTTTTCGTGAAGTTTGCATACAAACATATAATTAACTTGTGCTCCAAATATTTCTTTAGTCCAACCAATATACAATTATCTAAGGTGTTACTTAAAAAAATAACACAAAATATAGATGAGTATCGATGACACATAAATATTCAAAAAAATAATAATAATGAAATCGTCATATAAAATAAATATTGTAAAGTCATAATGAAAATAATCACAATTTTAAAGTACTAAATCATGCTAAAATAAGTTTAATAAGTATTAGTTACATTATTAAATATTTAAGGAAAATTAAAATTAGATTATGCATTTCAATTGTCTAAACCAATGTAAAACTAAAGAACAAATATTCAATATAATTGTCATTCTTAGTGTTGAATTGATTTTCTTTTTGCATTAATATTAATTTGATTTTGATTTAAGTTTTATTATTATTATTATTAATATCTATGAACTATAATCTTTATTAGACCATTTCGAATTATAAGTTTCAAATTTGAAATAATATATTAAAAGATAAAAACTATGAAATAGTATAATAAAAATTTTAAAATGATATTAAAGTAAATATTTTTATGTATAAAATAAAATTTTAAAATTACATATATAATGTCGGGCTGATTTGGTCTCAGGTTGATTTTATTTTGTTAAAACTAAACCAACCCATATATAATCATTTATTTTCCAATACCAAACTAAGCCAAACGAAATCACTAGTCGAATATTTTTTTTCAATTTGACTCGATTTACGATTTAATTTTTTTGATTTGATTTTGTGTTGTTAAACCTCCATTAGAATAGTTTGTAGCCTTTTTTGCAAAAAGCTTTCCATGCAATTAATATTTTTATATAATTTTAACAACCAAATGGAGGGGACATAAAAAGATCCTATCCTTTTAAGTTTATGATCCAACGATCTTTACAAAATAGAACAACTATACTAATGCATTTAAACTACAATTGTCAATGCATATAATCAAATTGCCGGGTATAAGTCTTCTTGGCTCTTCTTTGGAAGTTGGGAAAATCCAATTTAATATAGTCATCCTAACTTAATTGAAAATGTAGTGTAGTTATTATTGTTATCGTAACTTGATGATGAACTCTTTATTGTTATGTATTTTCAAATTAATTATGATAATTAAATTTAAACTATGTAAGAAAAATAAGACAAATAGTACATTTCTCATTCTGATTTAAATATTAAATGTGAGTATTTTATTTTTCTATATTTCTCATATTTATTAAACTCATAAGTCGTGTCCCTAACTATTCCTCCGCCAACCTGACAAGCGAGCAATCACGTGTAAAAATTTTCAATTTGATCGGAAATAAACATGGCAATAAGACATTTAAATAATGATTCGATAAAGTTTTTCTAATTTCATTAATGATGAAAAAGTCGGAGACAAAGCCCCTCTAGGTTCCACATAAGGAGTAATTTCCATCAACTTTTCTTCCTCTTCTGGAAAAAAAGGTCAGGAAATATAGAATCAAATCCCCTAGTTCCCCCAAATCGATTACTAACCCGAGTTTTTCGTAATCCTTGATTCCAATGGCGAAATTTCGTCTTTCGAATTTTTCCTCCAAAATTATCTTTAATTCTTCCTCAACATTATCTATCTCCTCAACATACTCTTACCTCCTCAACACTGCCCCTCGTCAATAACAAGCCCCGTAACAATAGAGAGGAGAAGAAAAAGAAACGGAGGAAACATAGGGAAGGAAGAAAAAGAGAGATCATTGAGTGGCAAAGTGAGTGTATATATAGTGATGAAAGCATCTTAATATTTTTGGATTATATGCATGGATGCATTACTCAGCGTATAATTAGCAAGGTGATTTTCCTTTTACTGTAGTAAAAATATGATTATATGTAACAGTTAATTACAAGAATCCTTTTTTAGTACTCCTACTAAATAGTAAGTTGATAATGCAAACAAAAATACTAACCATTTCTTTGGCATATGAATGAACTTCACACTGCGAAAATACTTTTTTATTTTTTTTGGCATTTTGCTAATTTAAAGGTTAATGATTTTGCTTCACTATACATGTGACCTCAGTGAAGGATCTAGAGTACTAAAAGTGTTGTGTCAGTTTTGTATTATACTTAATGTTGAGTTAAAGGCGTGAATAAGAAATGTGGATTCAAATAGTTATTTTTCTTTTCTCATGTTTCAACATTATTTAGAAAAGCTTTTTCACAATGAAATAAGAAACTAAATTCGAAGAAAGTTTATGAAAGCAATTTTATATAAGAAATGTTTATCAACTTTTTTAGAAATTAGGTAAATCTGTGAAGAAGTATTAAGAATCCTATTTTCTTTTTTGGGTGTCGTTTTTTTTTTGGTCACGAACATCCCTGACATAACACTTAACTTCCAGTCTTTTAGTAATTTAGATTCCAACGAAGAGAAACCTGTCTGCCAATTGAGCAAATTAATAAAACTTAACGAAGATATTTAATGCCGTCTTTATTGATTTAGAAAAAAATAATTTGAATGTTTAGAGTATTCAACTCATAATTGACGAATTCGTAGGTTCAATTCCTACTGGATGCGTGCCAAATTCAGAAGACAAACATATATGCTAAGTTGAAAAATTAATAAAATTAACCAAGACATCCAATGTTGCAAAGGCGATAATATCTTATTATATGAAAATCTCCGCAGAAACAAATACCAAAAACTTAAGCAGGTGGATGGTCAAGAATCCATTCTATACAATATTAAACATTTTCAAATTGCCAAAAATTATGAAAACACATTCCAGTGCATTTACAGAAGGCAATAAACAAAATTGATCAATTATCAACCCAGCCCTTACTTATTTTTTTTTTTGCTTAAGATGCATAAAATATGTACAAGAGTATTTAAAATATTCCCTTTATTGCTAATCAATGTCCAAAACTTTTGTTTTCTTATTTTCTTTTTCTAGTAAATAAATTGGACATTTAAATAATTGTATAAATTTTATCTACACATCGCTTTTAGATAATTGTATAAATTATTCGGTGTACACAATAGTTAATTAATTACGCACAGTTTAAAAATAAGTATTCATTTTTTTACACTATGAATTAAACACAGCTATTAAATAACTATATAATTTTATTATACACAAAAGTTAATTAAACATTGCTACATAAATTTTTGACAAGATTGTTGCACAAACATTAATTAATTAAACACCCTTAATTTCATTGATTTTCTCTATCCATACTTAATTTTTCTGTTTCCTCTGGATCTTAATAACCCATATTGTGTTACAATCTCCTCGAGGAGGTTTGGACAAACAACTGAGGAGCTCGAGTAGTGAATGATGATAGATCCCTCTCCTCCCAATCTCATCTCTTTTGTAAGACAATTTTTCATCTATTTTATTAATGATGGAACAATTGAACACATATCGCCTATCCAGAATCGACATAACAAGTAATTTCATTAATTTCTCTTCATCTTCTTTTTTTCAAAAAAAATCAGAAAATACTAATTGTTTCACATAAGTTAATTATCATTGCTTTTAAATTGCTAATTCAAATGTTAAAGATTATGCGTGCATAATACATTTGTCTTGAATATAAGTTTCATAGTACAAAAAAATGTGTGTTGGCTTAGTTTTATACTTAACATACAAGTTAAGAGATAACTAGAGTTATTCGTATTTGAGATGAAGTTGAAAATAGTTCAGTTTGATAGTTTTGTATTGGCATTGTCGATCCTTGTTATTTTACTTCTCTGAAACAGTACAGCGAGATAAATTCATAGTGCGACAATAACTGTGCCAATTTAGAAATATTAATGTGTGTTTTGCAATAGAACCGTGATGACTTGAACAATAATTAACTAATTAGAAGACTTTTTCTCACAAAATCTTATTATGCACCATTTTAAAATAAATATTAGAGCCATCAATATGGGCTAGTCCATCCTATCCGTGCTAATCCATATGACATTTAACCGATCAGGCCGGACTAACCCATTTCTGCTGTGAGTCAGAAAACTGTCACATTCGGGTTTAACCCCTAGACGTAACCGGCGTGTCGTCCTCTTTGAGGACTAAGACAAGCCTCTTAGTCTTACACCACTGCATTCATCGTTAAAAATGCGGAAGAATTTTAAACTTTTCAACTACTTCTAATCGGAGGTTTACATAGACATCTACATACACATAATCATAATAATATCGAGTATACATAGACTCGTTCGTATAAAAAGATTACATAGTCTTCTACTTTTATTTCATATACTTATATAGTAAAGAAATAGTCATAAATCCGTCTCATCTCATAAACCATCTAAACGAGGACAATAACATTGGGCATGACCCTACATCAATAAAGTAAGCCGCATATAGGCTTTATACAACTTTGTCTCAAATAGGAAATGAAGTCAATACAAAAGTTGTAGTAACTAAGTAACTTTGCAAAGAGAATATTGGCATCGTCCTTGGTGAAAATGAGGACCTACCACTTGGATGATAGAATATCCAAGTCTTCCTTCAAATCACCTCAAATCAACTTCAACGACCAGGACCTAAAATGTTTGGGAAAAAGGGAGACAATGGGATTAGTACGCAACATGTACTAAGTATGAGACCATATGCACAAATACCAACAAAGTTTGCTACAAAAGGGACATTTAAGGAAATCATGTTATTTAAGCCAATCCTTTGAACATACTAAACAAATTAATTATACCATATGCACGACATCATACTAAACCCAAAATCTCATGTAACTCTATCATCAGTAATAATATCACAAACATGAATAAGAGTAAACCACATAAATAGCAAAACAACCCAACCAACTATAATCCTTAGGAAGCTACAAGTGCAATGACCAAGCAACGCCCCATAACCCTACTTAATACAGTAACCCACCAAAGATCATAATTAGCAATTCACTTCACATAGCATTGTCTTCCATCTCATATATTATTCTTTCTTTAACAACGATAACAAATTTCATATTCATAAGCATCTCATTTAACATATAAAGTCACTTACATTATATCGTTGTTTATATACATAACATTAACTTCTCAAAGCTTCTATCAAGGCAAACTAGTGCAAGGCATAGATAGAGTCCCATATCTCTACCTAAGCTAAAGTTAAACCACTCAAGTCACTTCAATCAGTCTATACATCATTCATTCATTTTAGTTTAGGGAACTCTTTCCTTAAACAATATAGATCACATGAGCTAATGTGGAATCCGGTGTCATGAAACCTGACACCGATGGAAGGTGGTCTACCGGCCAAGGTAGGATCTAACATAAACGTAGCTATCTAGGATTCCACTAGCTAGTATCCTATGATGGCAACATAGTTTATGGAGCTTGAGGAATAAATCATGGAAATATCAACTCTAAACCCTACCTTGGGTCATGAGGCTATCCACCCCGTGAGGACCGTAGTGAACCCTACCTTCCTTATATAAGAAGATGTCACCCCCTCACATACAAACTCACTCGGTGCTATGTGAGGTCCCTTTATTCAAATGCCTTTAGTCTTATTGTAATCATAACTTAGTTTAGGTCATAGGGTCTAACCCTTGTATAATCATCATCATCAATAGCTCAATAAGAATTGTATGAGTGTAAGCCCTTTCATCACAATCCATATAAGTGAGGTTAACACTTGCATTTCATAACATATTAAGGAACATTGATAGTTTTCACCATCCTTATAGCACATCACCTTAATCTACCTCATAACATAGTCAAGACATTTCAATTCAACATCACACCACCCTAAAATCTTAATATAAGGCATACTCCAAAGTAATGTCATAGCTTAACAACAATTAATCACAATCGAAAATAAAGATAGAGATTCTAAGACTTACAAAGTCTTTCTCGTAGTTTACCATCAAGGTCTTACCATCAACCCATAACTCAACCCAACTTGAGGAGTAACATCATCACATAATTATAATCAATAGAATAACAAGGCCAATTGAATCTCTATAACACAATTCATCTTTAGATCATAACTTGAGACAAGATACATAGGCTAATTTCACATTACAATTCATAACCTAAATTACATCTCAAGAACTAGCATGATAGGCCTATAGTTCATCTTAATTCAACCATAATAGCACCATAGGATAGTAATCTAAATCAACTATCAACTCAATTGAATGATCAATATGCAACATAACTCAAGATTACTACCTAGAGTTAGAGATAGAGGATCATGTTCTTCAATTTAACCAAACCATCAACAATTTTCATAAACAAGTTGAATTTCATGTAAGTCTACTCAATATGACCCTAAGAATTCACTAACAATTCAATCCATAACTTCGATTTCGTAATTGATGGAACCCATAAGAAAGTTTAACTTTTTGAAATCCATTTTGAAGGAACCCCTTGAGGAAAGGATCTCAAAGGTGAATAGGACCTATACCTTAATGTCTCTCAACAATTTTATGAAGAATCCACCCTGTTTCAGCCCCCGAAACCCTAGTTCTTGCTAGCCTTCAATGGTGGGTTCTTGTAGAGAGAGAAATAAGAGAGAGGGAAGATGATTTATTTTGATAGATGCTTTTGATTAATGAGGGTTAAGGGTATTTATAGAGGGTCTTAATTAACTTTATTAGTTTCCCTTTAATCACTAACTAACCCCTAGACCATTTAATTATTTTAAATAAAATCATTAAAATCCATCAAAGAAATTCGACCACTCACCAACGAGACCCCGTCAACGGTCCGTCGGTGGGTCGACGGACTGCCCCCCCTCCGTCCTGCACTTCCATCGTCTCTATCAGAGACTTTGAAGGCGGGGCTTCCTCCATTTTTTTAAAGTATGGGATGACGGTGGCCTCGACGTCTCTTCGTCCCCCTTCCGTCGAGTGTAACCGTAGCTAGATTAAATAAGGGCCTTCACAATCTTTCTAAGTGAGGAACGACGGTGACCCTCGAAAATAAAGATAGAGATTCTAAGACTTACAAAGTCTTTCTCGTAGTTTACCATCAAGGTCTTACCATTAACTCATAACTCAACCCAACTTGAGGAGTAACATCATCACATAATTATAATCAATAGAATAACAAGGCCAATTGCATCTCAGTAACACAATTCATCTTTAGATCATAACTTAAGACAAGATACATAGGCTCAGATTACAATTCATAACGCAAATTACATCTCAAGAACTAGCATGATAGGCCTATAGTTCATCTTAATTCAACCATAATAGCACCATAGGATAGTAATCTAAATCAACAATCAACTCAATTGAATGATCAACATGCAACATAACTCAAGATTACTACCTAGAGTTAGGGATAGAGGATCATGTTCTTCAATTTAACCAAACCATCAACAGTTTTCATAAACAAGTTGAATTCCATGTAAATCTACTCAATATAACCATAAGAATTCACTAACAATTCAATCCATAACTTCAATTTCGTAATTGAACGAAACCCATAAGAAAACTTAACTTTTTGAAATCTATTTTGAAGGAACCCCTTGAGGAAAGGATCTCAAAGGTGAATAGGACCCATACCTTAATGTCTCTAAACATTTGATGAAGAATCCACCCTTTTTCAGCCCCCAAAACCCTAGTTCTTGCTAGCCTTCAATGGTGGGTTCTTGTAGAGAGAGAAATAAGAGAGAGGGAAGAGCATCTATTTTGATAGATGCTTTTGGTTAATGAGGGTTAAGGGTATTTATAGAGGGGCTTAATTAACTTAATTAGTTTCCCTTTAATCACTAACTAACCCCTAGACCGTTTAATTATTTTAAATAAAATCATTAAAATCCATCAAAGGAATTCGACCCCTCACCGGGGAGATCCCGTCGACGGTCCGTCGGTGGGTCGACGGACTGCCTTCCTTCCGTCCTGCACTTCCGTTGTCTCTATCAGAGACTTTAAAGGCGGGGCTTCCATCATTTTTTTTAAAGTATGGGATGACGGTAGCCTCGACGCCCCGTCGAGCCCATGACGCCCCGTTGTCCCCCTCTCGTCGAGTGTAACAGTAGCTAGATTAAATAAGGGCCTTCACAATCTTTCTAAGTGAGGAACGGCGGTGACCCTCGATTCCCCGTTGGGCCTCTTACGGACCGTCGACTGCCCCGTCGACGCACACTGCCAGTCAGTGGTGCTTCAAGCTGCTGGGGTTCTCCTCGAGGGCCCTTGATTGGTCCTTGGGGAGTCGTACTCAGACGTTCCAATCATGAAACAACTAAAACACCCATTATCTACCTTTCCACTCATTTTCGTGCATTTTTCGACTTGTAAAAGTTAGTAAAAAGGCTAAGGCACACTAACACCTCTTTGAAATAACTTCTCGGACATTTTGGTTCTTACACCTTCTAAATGACCTACATTCATTAAAAATGGACTTAGAAATAATGTATATACTTTATGACACCTATGTTAGGCCTTTCCATGAGTCTCATATTTTAAAGGTTTTACAAAAACAGTCGGGCCAACCCACAAGTACGTGGGCTACATGCTTGCCGGGCAAGCCCACATTTTAAAAATTATATATTTTTTTATAATTATTAAACTAAATTATAAATTATAATTTAAAAATATTATCATAAATATCAACAAAACAATATTGCATGATGTTAATATTACTACTTTTTAATTAAATCCACAAATAAAATTATCTTTATAATATTTATTAAGTTTTTTGAGTGAAAGTATAAATAACTAATTAGAAATATTAACCTAATTGTTTTGATTTTGGACTCTCTTTAATTTTAAATTTTAATATTATATTATATTTTTTAATTAATTTTTTTGGCCCGTGGGTCGGCCCTACAAATCAACAGACTTATTCAGGCCGGACAAAAAAGTCATTTTATTTAATGCCCTCCAAAAATCATAGCCCAACCCTATTAAATCTCGAGTTAAGCCAAGCCGACTCAACATGCCTAGCCCTTATTGACGGCTTTAATAAATATACAACTTTTTGACATTGTCGAGACATAAAAGTTAATTAAACACTATTTTTGAAGACCTACATAAATATTTTTGGCATAATTATTGCAAAAAACTTAATTAAACATCCCTCATTTCATTGATCTTTCCAATTCATGATTTACTCTTTTTTTGTTGCCTCTTTCTTCATAACCCATATAGCGATGTCAGGGTTTAGATCGCTATTGCAAGCTTCAAAAGGACTACTAATTCCGACATGGTCTTCAAATTGAGAGAGATTTGTTGATGGTTATGAATACTGCAAGTCTATGATAAATTGAAAAATGTACTTTAATGTTTTCTCACAAAAAAAAAGTGTGTGTGTGTGTGTGTGGGGGGGGGGGAGGCATGATGATATGTTAGATATTTGATTTTTCTTATTTAATATCATATCCAGATAAATATATGGATATATAGGAATTGCGGCCTAGGATTTACATAATTTGAAGAAAATAGATTATCGAAATGATTTTTTAATAATAATAATAATATATAGTACAATTACTATATTTTCCCCATTAAACTGTTTGTTAGTAGTAATGACAAGTGCCTTTTATTTCTAAACAACAATAATAATGGGGTCACAATGTAAAACAAGTAAAATTTAGCGTTTGTATGTAAACTTAAAAAATGATGCTTACTGAGTCCTTAGAGGGATCAAACAACTTATTAGTCTAAACCAATTTGTTATCAATCATTAAAGACATCAAATTTTTTTTTGATTAAGACACTAGTTCTGGAAAACACCTAATTTTTTTTAGGAGGAAAGGAACAACCCTAAATACAAACACCACATAAAATAATCTCAAAAAGAGATTAAAATATTGGATGCACCCAAAAATGATGAAAAATATAAATATGGACTACAATAAAATAAACTTTACCATAAAGACTCATGAAAAGTCATAAAGATTGGTGGTCTTTGTATGGGGCTTCACCACTTGCAATATATGATTAATTGTAATATCATAGCTAATATGACTCCATGGATAAATAGAAAATGTTTATCTATTAGCTGAGAGAAAAATTCATCTTTTCCACAGAGAATCCTATGAACAAAATAAAGTAAGCACAACAATTTTTGTACACCTTTACTAATATATTTGATTTTGAGATGCTTAATCAACTCATTTCTCTTGCAACTATTTTCCACCTCATCAAAAATTTTCACAATTCCTTTTTTCTTAGTTGCCATTTTATCATTATCATACATATCTACCTTATGACAATTTAGGTCAGGGATGGTAACAATCTCTTTCATGTCAAAACAAACCGGCATGCTACTATAAATTATCCAAACTTCCTCTTTTTGATTGCAATGAATTCTATGCTAACGAAGATGATAAACTATGCTCATCTAAAATCTAATACTCACATATTTAAGTTATAATTAGCTTCCGAAAATAGAAAATCGAAAGAACTTTTTCAATATCGATTCTTCTTAAACTTTTATAAATTCAAAAAAATTTACATAATTCTGACTTAAATGTAAAAGCCATCTCAAATTTGAATACATATCAATTATTGACTCAAAAAATTGACTTCTCAAAGAAATTATCAATTGAAGGACTTACTGGAGAAGACTCAACAATAGAATATGTCTCCTTCTTCCTCTATCATTTCCTTTTGCAACATAAGGTGATTGTAGGACTTTACTTGTCTTATATAAGTCTACTATGGACAACAATTAAGAAGTTTATTTTCTGGAATAATGTTGATTAGCAAGGACATGTTTAAGCTCTAAAACTAGCATACTAAGAAATGGTTGAAGCAATAGAGTAAGCTATTAATAAATGTGCACATGTTATTAATGGGCATATATGAACTATAGGTCAAACATCAAATGTCACCTTGACCATGCTATCTATTGGAGGCTGAGTTGATAAAATTAATGTTTAGACGACTAATTGTAGGCATATTTATATGCCTAAAAATCTAATAATGCCCATATTTAAGCTAGGTTTGTATTCAATATGTGTTTGTTTGTAGTCTTATCAAATCTTTTGGTTGTTTATGGGAGAACACACTTGATAATTTGTGTAGGTGAACTTAATGGGAGAAATGAGCATGAAAATGGACAATGGAGAACACAAAAGATTCGAGGTGAAAAGAAGCAAGGAAGAAGAGTGTAGAAATATCATTCAAGGTATATTACTATCAGAGAAGGAGCTTTATTTTGGTACGCGAGATTCAAAATCAGGTAGAGCGGTCCGTGCAGCTGACATTGCATTCAAATGGAAATTGGAACACTGATCCGCGTCGTGCCCCTAAGCCCCAGATTTGGTCGTTTCGAATTTAGTATAAATCGGTAATTATTTTATCTTAATAAATTATTCTTGTAACGACCGGTTACATTTTCATAGAAATACCAACAAGGGAAAAATTTGGGTCGAAGAAACTTTTAGAGTATTTGAATATTTTCAAACCTTGTCCAGATTTGGAGGAAATCAAAATCTTTAAGGTATAGGGAAATATGGTATTGATTGGGTGACTTAATTAACATGTCATCTACATGAGGTGTTAGATAACTCGTGAACAAATCCTTACAATTTTATGGAATTAAAATTGAGTTAGTAGATTTTCGGGAATCGATGTTAGCGTGAAGGATATGTTTATAGTGTAGTAGAATGGAGGTATGTTGTAAATTGGGACTTTGGAATTATTCGAAGGAGCTCTCTGTTTTGTTTTAGTCCACTGTAGTGGGGCCTCTGTGGCGGACGAAAAGAAACTTAAAATCATAGATTTTTGGGGAGGGCTCACTATTTCGAAAATACCACTGTAGCGGCACTTTAGGCTACTGTGGTGTTGCTGCTACAGCGGGATGAATGCCGCTATTGCAGGATAGGCGCGCATCAAATCATAATAAGACTCCTAAATGACCTTTTTTGGTACTTTTTTACTTTAAGAGCCATGAAACGACCCCTCAGGTGACTCTAACTCATTTTCCACCATTCTTGAGGCTAAAGATAAGCTTTTAACTCTCTGAATCCATTTATCGATCCATAGAACGTAATATAATGGGTCAACATTGATAGGGAAGAATTTCTTGATAGATTAAATGGTAAAACAACCCTAATCTAGATACTAGTGGGTTTGATATATGGTTTATATAATTTCCATAGTTTTGGGTAATTGGTGTCTGTTTGTTGATTCTGGTGTTATTGATATTGTTTGTAGACCAAGAACAAGCTAACAAATCTGGAAAG
Source organism: Solanum pennellii (assembly GCF_001406875.1). Classification (NCBI taxonomy): domain Eukaryota; kingdom Viridiplantae; phylum Streptophyta; class Magnoliopsida; order Solanales; family Solanaceae; genus Solanum; species Solanum pennellii. Next base: position 69,124,566 of record NC_028645.1, read on the forward strand.
AGAAAATCATGTTTCTTAAGGTTTCAAGCTTGTTTCGAGGTAGGTGATGGTTGTAATTCTATGTTTGTGTGATGTATGCATGGTCTTGCTTTATTGTGATACTCGTATATGTATGCGTGTTGTAATGTTGATCACACTTATTGTAAATGAGATAGATTAATGATGTTGACATGAAATCATGATGTAATGTATGATCTTGATGATATACTTGTGATTGTGATTGTGGTGTGTGAATGGAGATCAAATTTCCATGTTCCGCCAAGTTAACTGGGATCGGTTGCCACATTCTTAAATAACTTTTGATTAGATTGACACATTTTGGCACAATATTTGATCAAGTTGCTACATTTTGACACAACTATGGGATCAGATTGCCACGTTTTGACAAGCTTACTTTTTGGGTTTGGGTTCGGTGAAAAGACCAATGATGTGATGAAACATGTGAAAGGTGTTGTTGATTCTGTTTGATGATGATACGAAATATGTTGATATATATGCATGTGATTATAAAGTTGTTTGACGTGTTTATATTGCATTAGTGGGATAGCCGTGTGATCATACTAGTACACTATGGTTGTATACTGATTTTGGACTTTCACTTATTTTTGTTGAGTACATGATTTGCCGTGATTTCATGGCATTTCTTATGCATTTCACTTAAGAGTTGTTTGTGTCCACAACCTTTTTGTAGTGTTTTTAAAAAGTTTTGTGTCTTGTTTTCCAAGAAAGTTATTCAGGTGCCAATGAAAACAACAACTGAAAATAGTACAGAACTAGACCTACGGAGGCAATCGGCGGTCCACCGTTCAATCAACGTACCGTAGGTGATGATTGTAGATGAGAAGCTCAGGACATTGAAGGAAAATCACGGAAGTCTGACCAAGTGTGGAACCACGACAGTCAATGACGGTTCGTCGATTGATTGACTGACCATATTGGTGAACCATCGTTTGGTTTACAGAAGGTTCCAGTACATGATTTTGGAAGATTCTAAGTATGGAGCTACGGATGAGCATCAACGGCCCGTAAATGGATTGACGAACCATATTGTTGTTCCATCGTTTGATTTAGAGAAGGTGCCATTCAGGGGAGAAACATATATTCTATGTCTTTACTGACGGAAGGAGTCTACGACGAATGATCGATGGTCCGTCAATTGGTTCGTCGATTGATGCCGCGTTACCTGAACAAAACTTTCCTTATTTGAATTTCTTTTTCTTTAGGACTTTGTTTTCTATATATAGGGTAGTAAAACCTCATTTTTTGGAGTTAGCTACTATTAATTTTCGTTCTACTTTGTGTATTAGAGATTGAGTTTTTGCAACTTTGACAATCAATCAATTTCTGGATTTGGTTTGAACGATTTTTCTTGGAAATTCAAGTGAAGATTTCTGGGTCTATTTTTCTTGTTAAAGTAAGTTCATTATTTCTTTATCTAAAATTATGATTTGTGATCTTTCTAACATGGGTAACTAAATCCACAACTAGAATTGTGAGAACCATAGGTAATTAACAAAGTATAACTAGCAATTAAATAATTCTCTAGTAGTGTTTTTGCATGCATTGATAATTCTTTCGCTTAGAAGTTGTTTTAACGAGTGCACGCGTTAGAACTCATCATGTTGCTACTTACCGGACCAAGGAGGTAGTTAATAAGAAAAGAATCATCAACATAGACTTAGTGTGATACTATCTAATAGGCTAATGTCGATTGGTATGATGTAGTAACTAAGTCATATATCAATTATGATGTCTAATTTGAGGTAATGGTAAGGGTTAGTAAATTATACACACTTAGTCGGACCAAGGTGCGGGGTGAAATTCTCTAGATGTCGGACCAAGGATTGAGATATACCTAACTTATTTCTTTGCGTGTAATGCACTAGGAAAAGATTGTTTTTGTTAGGAATATTGATTTATGAACCTGTAGGGAACGCAAATAGCCTAGTTATTCTCTCCTCTTGATAAAAACCAACGTTTATTTTTGTCTAATTGATAACTTCACTATTTATGAAATTTGTTTCATAACCCCCCTTTACTTACCTATTTTGGAAATAGATTGACTAAATAGATATAATCGTGAATTGAAGTTAAGTCTAAACCATTTTCTTCGTGTGATCGACCCCAACATACTAGTTGGGTTTTGTATTTGATAACGATCACTTATGCTTCTTTAAGGAGGTGTAATTTGAGTGTATCAGTACAAAACATCTTCAAGAGGCTATTGACAGACCACACTTAGGGGATTAAAGATCGTCCCATCGAATTTCAAGGGTGAGCCAATCTTCCGGGATGCCATGGTATTTTCTTTTATCTATGTCCACCATTTTTGGACTTAGACTTTGCTTTAGTTTAGTGGAGTAGTTCATTTGTATTTCTTATTTAGACTTTGATCCTTGTTAGATGTTTTTATACATTCACTTTCAAGTTTTAGGTTGTTTACTTCCACATTTGTTTAGTTAGTTCTTAGAATCCTTGTTAAAGTTTATCGGAACCTCTTACTTAGTTATTTAACTTTCTTTCGTAACTTAAATATTTAGTATTTTTTGGGTTAATTGCTTTATTTTAATGGTAGTAGTGGTTCTCCCACCGAGTATTAGTAAGGGTGTCAATCACGATGGTCTAGGTCGTGACAAAGTTTGTATTAGAGCCTAGGTTCGTTGATCTTAATATACCAAAACGAGTGTAACAGAGTATCGTGGAATTTCTTTGAGAGGCTATAGAGCTTTAGAAAATCTCCATATTTTCTCTTGTCTTATTTGTGCTATAACTTGATTCCAATTGGTATTTGTCGATTCGAATTGGTATCTAACCTTCTTCACTCTTATGTCCGAAGATGGTTAATACAAGGTTCAAAGGTGTTCGTCCTAGAAATCCTATCAATGCTCTAGCTGAGAAACATGTACTAAGAGATTGTGGTCGAGGCAGGGCTAGTGTAACAGCTCACAAGTTTGAATTAGCTAGGACTAATCTAACAAACTAAAAATATTCATTTTTGGAAAGAAAAGGGAAATCTGAAAAGAATTGTCTAAGTTAAGAAAGTGAGTTTTTCATTTTCAAATGACCATAACTTCTAGCTTAAGATGACTTAGAGGTAGTTCTTGATGTCGTTGGAAAGCCCCTGGAGATATCTTTCCAATGTCGCCAATTTTGTGCATTTTCGATATCGTATGAGGGAGATATGCCTATCGGAAGTTGGTTGTTTGATTGAGGAAGGTTTCATTCCAGAATTAAGGAAGGGCAAACTAGTCTTTTCACCAATTATTTTTCTAATTCGTTCTAAGGGTTTAATTGGAGTAAAAATAAGCCTTACATCAGTTTAGCCTAGTCAAGTCTTTCTAAGGTATATTAACACTCTCTAATGATTCCAACTATTTTAAATGACTTTTAATCATATATAAATCATTTAGAAACACAAATTTACAACCTTCAATCCATAACTTCAAATTTAAGGGAAATATAGAGACAAGTCTAGAAAACTCCTTAAGTCCTTTCATGAAGTATTTTGCAAATGCATTAACTTGTTTTAAGACTTAAGACTTAAAAGTTAGTTTGATTAAGGACTAAAGATAAGAAAGAGAAATTCATTTCAAGTATTCATGAGTCTTTAAAAATGTTCTAAGTGTTGTTTTAAGATTTAAGCTCAAGTTCAGTTCAGAGTAAAGTGAAAAAAACCTTCAAACCCGTATGTGGAAACTAAGTATTCCCAAAAGAACTTAAAAAGTTTTCACATTTATAAAGAAAGAAAAATGAGACTTCCCAAGTACCTTCGGGCTAGTTTTTAGTTAAGGTGAAATAACTTTCTAAATGAAGCAAGGAGGGAAACCAAGATTTCCAAGATAGAACTTGAGCTAAGTAATTTTTTTCTTTGAGTACTAATGTCAAACCACAGAATCAGTACGTTTTATAAACATAAGAGCCAGTATATTTTGGGAGTAGTATTGAGTACCGAAATGGGAGAGAGTTTAGACAAACTCACAACCCCCATAAACCATGTAGCCACCATGGGTTTAAAATGATCATTCTTTTTAGATGAACTCTTTTCACAGTAGACTAGTGGATCCATTAGGCAGTTCAGGTCATATACCTTAGGCGGGTATAGGATGCGCTGCTAATGTGAGGTAGATCGTTGTATCATCACTGTAGCTCTTAAGTGACGGTTTTTGGTTAGAGAAACTCCCACAGAATTTAAATGTATTTTTATATATACATCGGTTTACTTGTATTTTTACATACATCTCAAAGTTACTTATATCCTTCTTTACGTTCAGAGTGTACATCATGTTCTCAACAATTTTACTTTATATTGTACTTGCTTTTAAATTGTTTTATACTAAAATGAGTAAGCTATAATTGAGTTATGTCATCTCAAAGTTACTTATATCCTTGTATACTTTCAGAGTATACATCATGTTCTCAACAATTTTACTTTATATTGTACTTGCTTTTAAATTGCTTTATACTAAAATGAGTCAGTTATCATTGAGTTATGTCATTCATGAGTCGAGCAGAGCAAAGGTAAGGGTTTCTTCAGACTCTTTTTCTAGCCCATATTGTTTAGCATTCCAACTCGCATAATCGTACATTCAATGTACTTATTCTATTTAGCCTGCATTGTATCATGATGTAGACGCAGGTAACTAGGATTCGTATCATCTAGTGCCTCGTTAATCCAGTTGCAAACTCGGAGTCATTGGTGAGCTTCCTTTCATTCTAGTGGACACATTTATTGCTTTTAGTCTTTCTTTTTATAGGATATTGTGGGGTCTTTTCCAACTTCCATCTCAATTTTAGAAGGTTTCATAGATAGACATTTAGTAGTTCAATAGTCTTTACCTCATCATTCTTATGTTAAAGACTTTGGTTGCCAATTTGGCCAAGTTGAGTATTTAAATCATTAAGACATTCCAGTTATCTTATTTTTCAGTTTAGTTCAGTTCCTTGATCAGTATAGTATTGACTATTGTTTTCCACTAAGTTAAGTAAGCCAGGTCAAGAGTCCGTTCAAGGCCATTAATGGTCATTGAGTGTCGTCCACGTCTAGGGTGTAGGCTCGGGTGTGACATGTAGAGGAAGAGATAGGGGTAGAGGTCATGGGAGAGTCGTGCCTGCTGAGAATGAAGTACCGATTGAGAATTCTCATGTACATGAGAACCCTCCCACGCATAATGAAGAGATAAAAGAGGATATCTAGGTTGGATATGATCAGGAAGTTGGACATGAGGAAGAGGTGCCAGTAGAGACTACAATTGTTCCTCCCATGAATCCAGTGTTAGCTCAACATATCATGTCGTTCTTGAAGGGATTGGCTGTTCTGGGAATGCTTCTATCTGCTCAAGCACCCGCTAATCCACCTATTGCTGGCTCTGCGCCCAAGTCGGGCAAAACTGGAGCTAATGATGCTTTTTTTTGTCCTTTGTTGGGTCCGGTTATGACAGGGAATGAGCATACCATGTTGACTAAGAACCTGCATAAAGTGGGTAGTTTTCACCAACATGGGGTTGAGTTCGTGTCCTTCCAGCTTCAAGGTGAGGCCAAACGATAGTGGAGAGATTAAATGGAGTGCAGATCTTTTAGCTTACCTCCACTCACTTGGACCCAGTTTCATGCTCTGTTCTTAGAAAAGTATGTGCCTAGAACTTTGAGGGATCGCAAGGAGGATGAGTTTATGGACTTAGAGCAAGGTGAGACATCTGTGGCTGCTTATAAGGCCATGTTTTATGTTTTTTCTAGATATGCTACACAGTTGGTGACTAAATAGGAGGAGATGATCTAAATATTTATTCGAGGATTGAATTTTGATTTTCAAGTGTTATTTGTCTATATTAGCAGAGAGGAGCTTTAGTGAGGTTACATACTATGTGAAGAAAGTGGAAGTGGTGAGGCGAGATAGACAGTCTACGACGTTAGCAAAGAGCGCCGAGAATTCTGGAAAATTTCAGGACTTCTATTTTAAGGGACCCGGTAGGCGAACACTGGCACTCAAGCCAATTCAGTCTGCTAAGCCCCCTCTACAAGCAACTATTTGGGAAACTAATCTTATAATTTTCAGGATAGTAAGAGCGTCATTCCTACGACGGACGACACACCATCTAGTGATTGTATTTTCTATAATTGTGGAGAACTTGGACATATATGAAGAGATCTTCCCCATTCACATGTGTTAGATCACACAACAACAGTTAAGAGTAGTGGTACTCATGGGGAATGGTAATAATGGACGAGGGCATCCACTAGGTGGTCGCTAAGGTAATCATGGAGGTCATAGAGGTAGAGGAAATGGTAATAGTAATGCATGCATATGTAATGTGCAACCAGACAAGGACGTAGCGTGTCAAGATTATAGGGCTCAATGCTATGCTTTTCCAGGCAAGAATGAGGCGGAGGTGTTTGACGCGATGATCACATGTACTATTCTTGTTTGTGAATGGATGGCTAATGTGTTGTTTGATCTGGGTTCGACTTAATCTTATGTATCTGTGAGTTTTACGTCAAAGTTTGATATAATTTGTGATGTACTTGATGCCCCTATCCATGTTTCTACCCTAGTTAGAGACACAATCATAGTTACCCATGTCTATCGTGCTTGTCTTATTTTTTTATCGGTTTCCAGACTTGGGCAGATTTGATGATTTTGGATATGGATGATTTTGATATTATCTTATGCATGACTTGGTTGTCTTCCTATCATGTTGTATTAAATTTTAATACTAAGTCGGTAACTCTAGAAATTCTGGGAAAGGAAAAATTAGAGTGGGAAGGGGTGTACAAGCCTAAGAAAGTTAAGATCAGATCCTCCGTTCAAGCTAGCAAACTGATAGGGCAGATTTGTTTAGGTTATTTGTCATAGTCGGGACGTTGAGGTTGAGTCTCCCTCTATTGAGCCTATTCCTTTGGTGTCAGAATATAGAGATGTGTTTCTAACTGATTCGCCGGGCGATACGCTCAAACTTACTTCTCAAATAAGAAGTAAAGCGGTCGTGTCAAGTAAATAACCCAACTTACTCTTGTTCAGTCAATTACTTCCTAGGAAAGAAAAAATGATAAAAAGGGGGGTTTTCTATTTCTAAATAAATGAAAATAACTAGCGAAATTAAAGGACAACTAACAACTTCAAATGTTTGAGTTTAATCAATTAATAAAAGTAACTAGGGTTTACGTGTTCCCAACAGGTTCATAGCTTGATAATTCTAACTATAACAATTCTTTCCTAGTATCTTGCATGCAAAGTATAAATTATGTATTTGTAAATCCTTGGTCCGGCATCTAGAAAATTTCACTCCCACATTGGTCCGGCTACGTGTGTTGCTATACTAACCCTTACCTTTACCTCATATTAAGCATCTTATTTGATATTTGACTAAGTTATTACCTCGTACCAATCAATACTAGCCTATTAGATAGTATACACTAAATCTATGTTGATAATTCTTTTCCTATTATCTACCTCCTTTGTCCGGCAAGTAGCATTAAGGCGAGTTTTAACATTGACCATCCGTTAAAACGACTTCTAAGCGAAAAAATTATCAATACATGCAGGACACTATTCTAGAATTGTTATTTTAGTTAGGTTTTACCTCATTATTCGCCTATGGTTCCCACAACCCTAGTTATGGAGTTAAGTTACCCATAGTCATAATCACAATATTCAAATATGATATAAGAATTCATGCACTTACTTTAATGAGAAAGAGTAAAATCCGAAAGTTCACTTGATTAATCAACAAAAATCACCAACAATCAATTACTGAAATTAACTGAAGAACAAAGATTCTCCAAAAGTGTAACAATAATCCTCAAGTCTAATCCACAAAAGAAGCTCAAAAATCAAGAGTCTAACAAAGAGTCTAAAAATAATCAAGGGTCTAACCTCAAAAATGAGGTTTTTTGAACTATTTATAAAAAATAAAAACCTAATTAAATAAGGACTTTATTTGCTGGGAATCTGTCAAAACGCGGTTGGATCGACGGACCTCGCGACGGATTGTCGTGGTCACGACGGACCGTCATGGACTCCGTCGTCCCATACTTGTGCAATTTCTTCTGCTGCTCTTTTCATTACCCTCGACGACAGGTATGATGGATCGTCACAGACATAATGGTCCGTCGAGGGTCTCCATTCCAAAACACTTGAACTCTTAGAATTTGGGTACTGGACTAATTCTCTGATCTTCATGACGAACCAGCAGGATGGACCGTCATGGCTACGACGGTCCGTTACGCACTCCGTAACTCCATAATTTGTCAGAATTCCCCATCTTCCTTCAGCAGCTGCACTACGATGCCACCTACGGACCATCACGAGCACGACGAACCGTCACAAGCTCCGTAGGTGGTACTTTTCTGTATTTCTCGCTCAAAAGCCTCCGCATTCATCTTTTAGACATATTTCATGCAAATAAAGAGAAACTTAGATAAAAATTAGTACAAAAAGGCTTTTAGACACACTAAACTTAAGGAAAAAGCATTAAAAATACCGTGAAACCACGGTATATCAA
>NC_028645.1:69134593-69135176 GCF_001406875.1 Solanum pennellii
CTTAGGATCACGATAGGACTTTCTTAGCTTGTAACATAGGCTCAGGGTCAGGTAGGGTATATTTAGGTATACTTTAGTGACTTTTTATCCTCCTTGATATATCGGCTAAACATACCACTTTTTATCATTTTATCTCGCCCAGTTTCTCATATTCTTTTATCTTGCTGTTATCCTTCTTTCTTCAGTTGTGTAAGTGACTCTCTTCTTTTCTTGCTTGTATTTCTTGTAATTTTTTTTATTTTTTTTATTTTTTTTTACTTGAGTCACTTTACTTTTGTTCTTTCTCTCTCTTTGTTCTTTCAACCCCACTTTTCAGAGCATTCCTCATAATAGCCACCCTCAACTCATGGCTTTGCCATGAATCAGAGTACACAATACCCAAAGTTGGGTCAGGGACATAAAAATGATTGTTTACTGCATTAGCCACCCTCAACTTATGCTTTTGGCATAAGCTGAGGTGCACATGTCCAAGGAGAGACCAGGGCCAACACATTATTCTCAAAAAAGTTCAGTTGGGGTGAAAAAGAAAGGTCTAGTTTAAGCTCAAATCATTTGGATCAAAGAAGGATTAATTTCATTTGGT
>NC_028645.1:69136175-69248682 GCF_001406875.1 Solanum pennellii
TACTCAGACTTCACCCTAGCACTCACTTTCCATTTACCCCACCCCCAACAAAAGACATGCAATTGTCCCTAATGAATAAAAAAATTAAAATACAAGAGTGGTAGGTGAAACAAACCTGGGGCGCAAAGCACCGACGATCAGCAAGCTGGTGGGTCCGGTTCCCCGGAACCCACTACCTGTGTAATCTGGATACCCTCAGTAGTGTCGTCAGCATCAACAACACTATCAACAGTACCTCCCGCTATCTCCATATTTCTGGAGCTAGAAGCCCTAGCAGCTAACTCTACTGCTCTCATCTGACGCGCCTCCTCATCAGCAAGCGAGGCTCTCCTCGCAGCATCCATCTCACGAAGCTCCTTCTTCCGTTCTCGAGCTTCATCCTCCTCTCGACCCCTACGCCTCTTGGCATGCTCTCGAGGGGGAGGTGGTGGAATCTCTGAAGTGGCGAATAGGGCCACCATCACCGTGTCTTCAGCAGGCTCTGAAGAAGGGGCCTCAGACTCAGGCACCCTAACCTCTAAGATCATATCGATGTCTGCGCGAAGACTATCGACCGCAGCCTGAAGGTTCGACACATCCACCTGAGGGGATGGCCGGGCTAGCACCCGCAACTCAAAAGCGTCCAAGCGCTGATGAACCTCAGCGATCTTCCGCTCTGTGTGCTGGACCATTCTCTGCTCCAAGCGCTCTTCTGCCTCAGCAATAGACCTCTGCATCCAAGGCTGGATGTGATGCAGAAGTGTATCCATCTGTGCCTCTAATTTCTGGACCCTAGCAAGCGGGACCAGAGCGGGGAAAGGGGCTGAGCGAGAGGAGCTCGGGGCAGTGCTACTACCCGGGATAGACTCGACCGGGGTAGTGTCAGTGGAAGCCGCCTGCGTAGCCGTACGGGCCTGTGCTACCGTATAAGCTAGATTGTCACCAAGTGGAGGCATTCTGGACGAGGCCCTCTGCGTGGATCCAACTCATTGGCCTCATCCCTGATGAGGCCGATATCAACAGTGCCCAACGGGGTCTTGAGCTGATCAATGTGTCATATAGGCACATCTGCGGACCTGCATAGAGAAAATATCATGCACGGGAAAGGATAAGTAGTTTTGACCTTAAAAGCCCTCTCGTGCATGACCGCCTATAGAAGCCAAGCAAAATCCACCTCAAACCCGGCTATCATCGCTGCCATCAGTATTGCATGATCCCATGTGACTATATTATAAGCGGCTATGGGGGAAAGGCAGTGGCGGACAATCAACCACATAAACTTCGTCCTGAAGGTCAGGTTAGCCTTCTTGATGGCTCCCTTCGGCTCGGTCACCCAGTCAGCACCCTCTCTATCAAAGGACAAGTGCAGGGCCATCCACCTCTTGGTGGTCTCTCTCAGCGATGGCTCACGCATGAATTGGCCATCTTTGACAATCTGCCACTGGTAGTCAAACTCGGCGGTGAGAGGGGTCCGGTTGGCATTAACATTCTCGCCGTATAGATACCGGCGGATGGCAGGCAGGGAGATATAAACCTGAATGCCACGTACTCGGATTTGCTCCAGTGGGGCCTATTTGGCGGGGGCAGCCCACCTATCAATATGTGATCTGAGAGTAGCCACGTAAGATGCGTAGAAATCTCTGACCAACTCTTCACTATAACGTCCCAACGAATGCGCTGTCCACTCCAGTAGATGTCTGTGAAGAGATTGTGGATCTCTGGCATAGTTGGGAGACTTCGCGTAAGGACCCGCGACTCCAAAGCAAGTGTCCGTGTCATGACTCCTTTGTCATTCAGAAACTTTGCATTGGAATAGACTTGATACTGCCCGTCGACACACTACCGGTTGAGCTGGTCGGTAATCGGGGTGAGAGCACGAGTCAGTGAACCGGGTGTGGATTCCGAACTATCAGCCTCATCAGACGAGGCAGACTGTGCAGCGGTGGTGGGTGCAGGGACCTCAGCAGATCCGGAGGCTTCCTCCGACCACGAAACTCCTAAGGAGCCAAATGCTCTTTCTTCATTAGTAGCTGACCCAGAAGGTGTGCCGGTCAGTGTGCGCTCCTCATCAGACTGGGAGGCAGTGACTATGCCGGACGCCACCTTTTTGGGTGTGGCTCTGGCAGCACGTGCAGCTCGGGATGGGGTGGAAGTGTCTGGGGGCACGTACTCGGGGTCACGCTCATCAACAGAGCCAATGACCAGGCGGGCAGACGGGGCGACAGACTTCGATCGCCCGCGTGCATAGACTCGATCTTGTTTTGGTGCCATAATAGATAGTACCTGTAACGAATCAATATTAGTACTAGAAGGAGCAAAAACCACAAAAAATAAATAAAAGAGTTAAGATGTAATGACATTTCTATAGTAACAGTGAAACAGGACGAACCAGGTGACGGCTCGTCGTGAGTACGACGGACCGTCATGGGGTCCGTCGTGTCTTACTTAGACTATGTTTGTGTGGAGAACCCTGAAGGAAAGTCTCTGACAAGTATGATGGTATATGCAGCACGGACCGTTGTAATTATGACGGTCCGTCGTCGATGTCCGTTGTGGGACACTAAAGAAAGTATGGAGACCCTTAAGAGAGGGGTCTCTGACCGTCCTGACGGCTACGCAGGATTGATCGTCAAGGGTATGACGATCCGTCGTAGGTGTCTGTCAGAGGATACTTGGAAAAAGAATGGAGACCCTTAGGAGAGGGGTCTCTGACCGTCATAACGGTTATGCAGGACGTACCGTCGTGGATATGACGGTCCGTCGTAGATGTCCGTTGGAGAACACTTAGAAAAAGTGAGAGACCCTTAGGAACAGGGTCTCTGACAACCAGAATGGTTGTGCAGGATGGACCGTCGTGGGAATGACGGTCCGTCGCATGTGTCCGTTGGAGGACACTTAGAAAAAGTGAGAGACCCTTAGGAACAGGGTCTCTGACAACCAAAACGGTTGTGCAGGACGGACCGTCGTGGGAACGACGGTCCCTGGCATATGTCCGTTGGTGGACACTTGGAGAAAATTGGACAGTGGGGTGTTAGGTCTGTTGGAAAGGACCCAATGACGGTCCGTCGTGGGTACGACGGTCCGTCATCGGGGTCTCGTTCTGTAACTCAGTGACAGAACTGGGGATGCCCCATTCATCCCCTATGACCTAAATAGAATTGTTAGTGTTTTAACCTACATTTGTCTAACCCAAATACCTAGTAAACTAGCAATGCTAAAACACCTATTTCTAGAGTTTTAACCAGACAATTTTGAAGATTCTCAACCTAGGTCAGACAGAATTTGTATTAAAGAATGAACCAATCAATAAGAACTAGGCTAGTACTAATTGATAAACAAAAATGCAAAGTAAATGGGTAGAAATCAGAGACACATACCTGAGAATATGAGAAAAACAAGCGAGGAAGGTACTTGGTGATCAAGTAGAGAACCATAACGGCAGACTCCGACTAGTAGATAGTGAATTTCAGAAATTGCGGAATTTGGGGAAAAAGATCGGTTGTAAGAGAGAGGGTTATGATCTTTGGAAGTTGAAACGGGAGGGAAATGGGAGAAAGAGGGAAGGAATGGGGTGAAATGAAGGGGTGGGAGTTTTAAATGTTGAATTTTAAAAAAACCCAAGCCGGGTCAGGTCGGGTACGCTTCATTAATAACGCGACGAGTCCCCGACAACGGTCCATCGCAGTTGTGACGGTCCTTCGTTCGTTCGGTCGCGTGTGCCATAGTTTTGAAAATAATTGAAAGACGCAACCTGGCACGACGGATTCATGCGACGGTCCGTCGCGTGTGTGACGGTCCGTTGATGTGTCCGTCAGTGACTGCTGCAGAGTGATTTTCTGCAGAATTTCCTAGTGATGTGCCTGCAAATTTAAAACCCATTAGTAGAAAATGCTATCATTACTAGAAAGAAAAACTATAAGTATTGGGTTGCCTCCCAACAAGTGCCTGATTTAACGTCGCGGCACGACTGAGGACACTTGATTACTCAGCCTTCATCAAGATGGTATGCCTCTATCACTTCATTCACCAATGCAGTATGCCCAAAATAGAGTTTTATTCGTTCTCCATTCACCTTAAACCGCACTCCCTCCTTGGTTTCCAACTCAACTGCTCCATGAGGGAATACTTGGGTAATCAAGTAAGGGTCAGTCCGTTTGGACTTGAGCTTGCCCGGAAGCCAACGCAACCTTGAACTGTCTAAAAGCACCAAATATCCTACCATAAACTCTTGTTTTTCACTTTTTAGGTCATTATCCTTCTTCATCTTTTCTTTGTGGAATATAGCAGATACCGATTGGAGCTCACCACTCTGCCTCATGGACCTACAAATGTTGAAGGTCGCTTCTTCATTGTTCAACCGGAATTTCATCTGCCCTTTTTCCATATCAACTAAGGCTCTACCCGTAGCAAGGAATGGTATCCCAAGAATAATAGGCACTTCAAAATCGACTTCACAATCAAGAATAACAAAATCTGCCGGAAATATGAACGACTCCACTTTTACTAGCACATCGTGGAGTATCCCTATAGGCCTTTTCACTGTTCGATCAGCCATCAGTAGTCGCATTGCAGTGCGCTTTGGGTCAACCAAACCCAACTTCTTGTAAATCGAGAGGGGCATGAGATTTATGCTTGCCCCCAGATCACATAATGCTTTCGCACAATGTAATGACCGACTGTACAAGGAATAGTGAACGCACCCGGATCTTCTTTCTTTTGTACGAGAGATCTTGTAGCAATAGCATACAATGTTGCATTCTATCATCATCCTCGAAAGTGACCGATCTTTATTTGTAACCAGATCTTTCATAAACTTGGCATAACCGGGCATTTGTTCTAGAGCTTCTACCAAAGGGACATTGATAGAAAGCTGCTTCAACATTGTTATAAAACGCCGATATTTACCATCCTCGGTCTTTTTCACTAATCTCTGAGAAAAGGGGGGTGGTGGTCTAGGCATTGGGAATTACCTTTATAGGGACTTCTGGATCTTTTCCTGTGCTATCTTCTGCTTCACCACTACCCTCTACCACCTTATCATTATCCTTTCTCACCTTTTCCTTAGACGGCATAGGTGGGTCAATGGTTTGCTTACCACCCCGAGTAGCGATTGCCATACAGTCTGCATCATTTTTCGGATTTTGGACAGTGTTGCTAGGAAGAGTGCCCGGTTGCCGTGTGTTCACAGTCGCAGATACTTGGGCCATTTGCACCTTGGTCCGGCTACGTGTGTTGCTATACTAACCCTTACCTTTACCTCGTATTAAGCATCGTATTTGATATTTGACTAAGTTATTACCTCGTACCAATCAATACTAGCCTATTAGATAGTATACACTAAATCTATGTTGATAATTCTTTTCCTATTATCTACCTCCTTGGTCCGGCAAGTAGCATTAAGGCGAGTTCTAACGTTGGCCATCCGTTAAAAAGACTTCTAAGCGAAAGAATCATCAATACATGCAAGACACTATTCTATTATTGTTATTTTAGTTAGATTTTACCTCATTCTTCGCCTATGGTTCCCACAACCCTAGTTATGGAGTTTAGTCACCCATAGTCATAATCACAATATTCAAATATATGATATAAGAATTCATGCGCTTACTTCAATGAGAAAGAGTAAAATCCGAAAGTTCACTTGATTAATCAACAAAAATCACCAACAATCAATTACTGAAATTAATTGAAGAACAATGATTCTCCAAAAGTGTAACAATAATCCTCAAGTCTAATCCATAAAAGAAGCTCAAAAATCAAGAGTCTAACAAAGAGTCTAAAAATAATCAAGGGTCTAACCTCAAAAACGAGGGTTTTCGAACTATTTATAATAAATATAAAAACCTAATTAAATAAGGACTCTATTTGCTGGAAATCTGTCAAAACGCGACTGGATCGACGGACCTCGCGACGGATCATCGTGGTCACGACGGACCGTCATGGACTCCGTCGTCCCATACTTGTGCAATTTCTTCTGCTGCTCTCTTCATTACCCTTGACGGCAGGTATGACGGATCGTCACAGGCACAACGGTCGAGGGTCTTCGTTCCAAAACACTTGAACTCTTGGAATTTGGGTACTGGGACTACTTCTCTGATCTTCATGACGAACCAGCAGGACGGACCGTCATTGCTACGACGGTCTGTCACGCACTCCGTAACCCCACACTTGGTCAGAATTCCCCATCTTCCTTCAGCAGCTGCACTACGATGCCACCTACGGACCGTCACGAGCACGACGAACCGTCACAAGCTCCGTAGGTGGTACTTTTCTGTATTTCTCGCTCAAAAACCTCTGCATTCATCTTTTAGACAGATTTCCTGCAAATAAAAAGAAACTTACATAAAAATTAGTACAAAAAGGCTTTTGGACACACTAAACTTAAGGAAAAAGCATTAAAAATACCGTGAAACCACGGTATATAAATGGGTATGTCTCCGGATAGAGATATAGATTTTTGTATTGATTTGGATCTTGGTAATCGTCTCGTTTATATCCCTCCATATCGCATGGCTCCAGCAGAATTAAAAGAACTTAAGGCTCCAATCCAAGAGCTTCTTGATAAGTGATTTATTCGACCTAGTGCTTCTCCATGGGGTGAACTAGTGTTGTTTGTTGAGAAAAAAGATGGGAATATGAGAATGTGTATAGAGTAACAACAATTGAATAGGTTCACTATTTAAAACAAGTATCCCTTGCCTCAAATAGATGATTTGTTCGACCAATTGATATTCGAATACTATCAATTAAAAATTAGGTTAGAAGATGTACCTAAGACAACATTTAGAACTCGCTATGGACACTATGAATTTTTGGTGATGTCTTTTGGTTTGACTAATGCGCCTGCAACTTTCATGAGTTTGATGAATGGGGTGTTCAAGTCATTTCTTGATTCCTCCGTGATAGTCTTCATTCATGATATCCTGGTCTATTCGAAGAGTGAGAGAATGCATGACAACCATCTTCGTATTGTTCTAGGCTTTCTTAGGAAGCAAAAGTTGTATGCTAAATTTTCCAAGTGTGAATTTTGATTGAAATCGATGGAATTTTTGGGGC
Source organism: Solanum pennellii (assembly GCF_001406875.1). Classification (NCBI taxonomy): domain Eukaryota; kingdom Viridiplantae; phylum Streptophyta; class Magnoliopsida; order Solanales; family Solanaceae; genus Solanum; species Solanum pennellii. The sequence goes on from NC_028645.1 coordinate 69,143,211, forward strand.
ATGTAGTTTCAAGGAAAGGGGTAATGATAGATCCTCAAAAGATTGAAGTGGTTAAAAATTGGGTTCGACCTAGCTTTGTGACATAAGTTAGGAGCATTGTGGGGCTCGCTAGCTACTACGGTCGTTTTGTAATGAATTTTGCTTCTATTGCCACTCACTTGACTAATTTAACCAAAAAGGACATACCATTAGAATGGAATGAAAAATGTGAGGAAAGCTTCAAAAATCTCAAGACTCTTTTGACTACCGCATCTATCCTAGTATTACCGGTGGAAGGTAATGATTTTATAGTTTATTGTGATACTTTTCATTATGGGTTGGGAGATGTGTTAATGCAAGAAAAGAATGTGATAGCCTATGCGTCTCACCAATTTAAGGTATATGAGAGAAATTATCCAACTCATGATTTTGAGTTGGCAGTGGTAGTATTTGCTTTTAAGATTTGGCAAAATTATCAGTACGGCGTTAAATCTGAAGTGTTTACCAATCATCGTAGTCTGCATTATGCATTCACTCAAAAGGATATGAATTTGAGATAGTGGAGATGGATATATTTACTCAAGGATCAATGATATGACCATTCAATACCATCCGCGCAAGGCTAATGTGGTGGCAGATGATTTGAGTAGAAAAGCGGTAAGTATGGGTAGCTTAGTTTACTTGAGTGTAACCGAGCGACCTTTGTCCAAGAAAATCCAGACCTTAGAGGATAAGTTCATGCAGTTGGGCATCTCTGAAAGAGGCGGGGCGCTAGCTAGCATTAAAGTTAAGGCCACGTTTATTGAGGAGATCAAGGCCAAACAACTTAAGAATAAAAACTTGAAAGAACTCAAGGAGAATATGGAGAATGGTGAGGCACATGAGATCACTCTTAATGCGGATGGTACACTTATGATGAAAGGAAAGATTTGTGTTCCTCGAGTTTATGGCTTGATTCAAAAATTATTGGCGGAGTCCCACGGTTCACGATATTCTATTCATCATGGTGTGACCAAGATGTATAGAGATTTGAAGCAAATTTATTGGTGGTCGGTTATGAAAAAAGACATCACAGAGTTTGTGGCAAAGTGTCAAAGTTGCCAACAAGTGAAATATGAGCATTAAAGGCCGGCCGATTTACTCCAAAGAATGCCAATTCTGGAATGGAAGTCAAAGAATAGCTATGGACTTTGTGGTTGGCATTCCTAAGGCATTGGGGAAGTTTGATTCTATTCGGGTAGCTGTTGATAGATTGACTATGTCAGCCCATTTCGTTCCGGTAAGGGTAGATTATAATGCGGAACAATTGGCTAAGGTGTATGTGAAAGAGATAGTGAGGTTGCATGGAGTGCCCCTTTTCATCATCTCAGATCGTGGCACCCAATTCACTTCCAAGTATTGGAGGAAATGGCACGATGAATTAGGCACCCAATTCACTTTTAGTATAGCTTTTAATCCCCACACGGATGGAAAATCGGAAAGGACTATTCAAGTGTTGGAAGACATGATGAGAGCTTGTGTGATTGATTTTGGAGGGCATTGGGATAAGTTCTTACCATGATGTGAGTTCTTTTGTAATAATAGTTATCACTCAAGAATTGATATGGCACCATTTGAGGTGTATGAACCATAGGTTGGTTTGAGGCCGGAGATGTGAAACCTTTAGGGGTTGACTTAGTGAAGGGTTCTCAAGATAAGGTGAGGAGTTTTCAAGCTAAACTTCTACTCACTCAGAGTAAACAAAAAAAGTGTGCGAATCATAAGGTGAGAGACATGGAGTTTCTGACTGGCGAAAATGTTCTTCTTAATGTATCACCCATGAAGGGGATGATGAAATTCAGTAAGAGAGGAAAGTTGAGTCCGCGATATATTGGTCCCCTTGAAGTTCTCGAATGTGTAGGACTTGTGGCGTATAGATTGGCTTTACCCCTTAATTTATCCAGTGTTCATTCTGTATTTCATGTGTCTATGTTGAAGAGATACCACAGTGACAATGACTATGTCATTAAGTGGGACTCAATAGTGCTAGATAAAGACCTCATATATGAGGAGAAACTAATTGCTATTCTTGATTATGATGTTCGTAAGTTGAGGACCAAAGAAATTAAGTCCATGAAGGTTTAATAGAAGCATTGTCCAGTCGAAGAAGCTACTTGGAAGACCGTAAAGGACATGCGGGACAAGTATTCGGAATTGTTCACTGATTTAGGTACTGCTTTACTCTTTCCTTAGCCTACGTTTCCTATGTTTTGTAACTCGGGGACAAGTGATGGGTGAATTGGTATCTATTGTAATGACCGGATTTTGTCGTTATAGAAATACCAACGAGTGAAAAATTGGGTTCGGAAAACTTTTTAGAGTATTTGAATATTTCTCAACCTTGTCCAGGCTTGGTAAAAATTGGAGTCTTTAAAGTGTAAGAAAATTCGGTAGAAATCGGGTAACTTAATTAACAATTTGGATACAAGAAGTGTTATATAACTCGTTAACGAACCCTTATGATTTTATGGAATTGAAATTGAGTGAGTAGAGCTCCGAGAATCCATCTTAGCGTGATTGATATTTTCTGAGAGTAGTGAAATCAATGTGTGTTGTAAATTGGGACTTTGGAATTATACGAAGGAGCTCTCTATTTTGAGCCGCTATAGCGGTATTATTGTCGATGTATTGGGATAGTGACCACTGTGGCGGACAAGATGGGACTTAAAATAGTATATTTTCGGGGAGGGCTCACTATTTTGAAAATGCCGTTGTAGCGGGCTTTAGGCTGCTGTGGCGTCGCCACTACAACAGGATGAACGTCGTTGTAGCGGGACAGGCACGAATTAATTCGTTAATAAGACCCCTAAACAACCTTATTTGACACTTTTTGACTTTTGAAGCTAAGAAACGATCCCCAAGAGACTCTAACTCATTTCCGCCATTCTTGAGGCTAAAAGTAAACTTTTAACTCCCCGAATCCGTTTATCGATTCATAGAGCGTAATAGAATGGGTAAATATTTATGGGGAAGGGTTTCTTGATAGATTTTATGGTGGAAACAACCCTAATCTAGATACTAGAGATCATGGGTTTGATCCGGGGTCCGTAGAATTGCCATAGTTTTGGGTAATTGGTGATTGTTTGTTGATTCTGGTGTTATTGTGATTGTTTGTAGACCAAGAACAAGCGGGACGAATCCGAAAAAGGAAGAATCAAATTTCTTAGGGTTTCAAGCTTGTTTTGAGGTAGGTGATGGTTGTGATTCTATTTTTGTGGGATATATGCATGTTGTTTCTTTATTATGATACTTGTATATATATGCATTTTGCAATATTGATCACACTTGTTGTAAATGAGATATATGAATGATGTTTCCATGAAATCATGATGTAATGTATGATCGTGATGAATACTTGTGATTGTGATAGTGGTGTGTGAACGGGGATCGGATTGCCACATTCTGGCAAGCTAACTAGGATGGGTTGTCACGTTCCACCGTAACTTTGGATCGAGTTGCCACGTTTCGGCACAACCATGAGACCGGATTACTACGTTCCGGCAAGCTAATTGTTTAAGGAATTTGGAACAAGGAAGAGTACTGACAAAATGCATCAGAGTATATTTTCCAAAATATGCTAGAAAATCTTTAATTAGTGATAAGATATGTTATATTTTGAACGCATGAATATCTAATTATGTAGTTTTCCCATAAATTTTATATCACCATCAAATATGAAGTAGTAATACAAATGCCAAATAAATAAACAGATCATTAAACTTGTTGGATTTTTTTTCAGGTACCTCAATTATGTTATTTTTCTATTGAATCATTGATACACCCATAATTTTTTCCTTTTAAACATCGTATAATTTGTTTCTTTGAACCACTTAATAAATTTAGGGATCTGTTTAACATAACACATGTGTAATAAGTGGCGGAACTGTTAATGTCAAATTTGTGAAAAATTCCAAGCAAAAGGGATTTAGTCAGATATCATATACAGAGGGGGGGGGGGACTAAAATTAGAATATATCTATAATTGTGGTGCTATTAACCCTAAAAATTATGAATAGCTCATATTTCTTTCCACTAATAAGATATTGTTTCAAAAGAGAATGTGGCATAACCTTGTTAAAATGCCACAGACAACAAATATAAAGTAGACTTAACTTTCTCACATTGGCTATACTAAATCTAAAATAAACAAATTTTATGTGAAGTTTAGCTGATTTTTGCAGCGTAAATGGTATTTAACTTCCAATTTTGGAAGTAATTTGCAACATCATCAATCTGTGTTTCAATTCTCATTTTGCGATACGAAAAGTCACATATGCGGCATATTATTTTGGCTTTTTATTTAACTAGGCATGTCATGGTATTTTGACATGTAACATAATCATATTGATTTATTCGTTTGACTTTGCATGTCTTATCATTTCACGGGACATATGACATCAAACTGACCCTTTAAGATGTAATGATACATTGAGTTATCAAAATATAGACTCATCATTTTTAGCCGAAATCAATAAATCGAACCAATGAAATTGGACTTTGATTTTTAATTTTTTATTTGACTTAAATAATTAATAAATAATATTTATTTCAATTATTATAACTTAAACATAGTATAATCAAAATTATTTTTATAAATTTATATTCAATAAATTTTAAACAATTACAATAGTACTCTAAACATCATGAGAATATAGGAATGAATGTATAACAACACCTCTGCGGAATGATCTCAACTCAAATAAGACTAACCTTGCACCATTTGCACTCTTCACTAAAATGACATTAACGTGCAAATAATAATTCGATCTTGGAATGCAATTTTTGTTTAATACCAATTACCCTTTACAAAATTAACAAAATTAAACTTAACATCTTTAAATAATAAAGGGCCATGATATATTTCTTTTATAACCTCAAAGTCACTCAACAATTGATATTTCATTTGAAAAGTCACTCAATCAATTTAAATAGTTTTTAATTAAATTTTATTGATTTTTTTTGTCTTAACAATTTTTTTTATAATAAATAAATAAATAAATAAGCTCATTTTAATTATTTATTAAATTTTATTAAAACACAATTTTTTTGGCAAATGAATAACAGAAGTATTTCACTTAGTGCATGAAATTATTGATAATTTCGTGTAGTACGTATAATCAATCTCATTAATAGAAGTATATCTTAAATCATTATTTTAAAAGATGCTATGCCTACCCAGACGATCTAAAACAAAAGTATTTCACTTTAATTTATGCATGAAATTATTAACAAAAAACTTGTTATTTTTTGTATTGGAAATACAATACCTATTATTTCCTTAAAAAATAAAATAAAGTACTAAACTACAAGTCAATTTGAACAACATTCTAATTAAGAGTAACAAGATTGAGATAAGTACATCATACAACTAAAATTGATCAAATATATTCACTTCTCATTACCATCAACAAACAAGTACATGAGACAAAATAAACTAATGAATACTATCCTACAAATATCAATCCGATGATGATTTAAGCTCTTCAATTTACAATCGATTTGGAGCACCAACAATGGACATGAAATCTCTTTCGGCTTCAAGACCATCACCAAAATTTACTGTCCTTTTGATGCTTGAAATAGCAATTCGCGCCACTTCTCTATCTTTTTCCCGCAACTTTACTTTTTCTTCTTGCAACTGCTTCTCCCATAATGAAGCCTTTTTCTTCATCTTTTTTTCATCAAACGCTTTCCCAAGAACTTGTTTTTGAGATTTCATGATCACGTTAGCATAACGCTTTTTTAACATTACGGCCCTAAGAGTTTTGTTGTCTTTTTCGAACGTATCAATATCAAGCATCGTCATAACTATCAAGCTAATTATCTTTGGAGATTTAAGAATATTTGACGACGAACAAGCTAACCCTAACTTTTTGTTGTCATATGGATGCATAAAGATGGTAAGGAAATGTATAATATAAATGCATATAGTTATCCATTCTAAAAAGGATTACAAAATTAAGTTTCCTAAATTACTTACGAGTAGTTATTAATATGGAAACTTATCAAACGCGTAATTTAACCAAAATTTCTATTTTCACATTAAATTATTGGAAACTTTATTAATATGGAAACTAATTTAAACATTGTAATTTCTTTTTCTCCAACGGGTAGAAAATTTCATTATCTATTTATTATAGCTTGTTCATTTTCAGATGTTTCTCTTTTTGAACTACTTTTCTATATTTTTTCTTGATACGAGAGTCTATCAAAAATAACTTCTCTATATATCTTTCAAAATAGGTATACATACACACTAGCCTCTCTAGACCCCTCTCAAGATTTCACAACTCGTTACATATAATTAGTGGAGTTATTGTTGGGATATATACTATTAACCATGTGTTAAGAAATAATATTTATTAGAGAATAAATATTTGCTAAAATTGAATAGATCATATATTTGTTTATGGTGTCTATTTACTTATATAGTAGATGATTTAGTGTGTAGAATTTTAGCTTATACACAGAGAATTAAATCATCGGTTCTTATAAGTATAAAGTTTTTGGTATGCAATAGGGCTGGCAAGGGGACGGGGAAGGGGACTGGGGGACGGGACGAAGGGGGACGGGACGGGACGGGGGACAGGGAGAGGGGATTTGATACGGGACCGGGATTGGGGGGACAAAAATAGGTCCCATCCCATCCCACTATATATACGGGATGGGATGAGATTTGGGGGGACGGGACGGGACGGCATGGGACGAGGGATTTTTTTTTAAATACTTATATATTTTTATTGAAATTACACGTCTTTAGCTAATAAATTTTAAATTTAATTTTTGATTTTCAAATATCAAAATAAATTTTCAAATTTAAAGTTTCAATTTTCAAATTCTAAGATTCATGTTTCAAATTTCAAGTTTCAACTTTAAAGTTTTAAATTTCAAATTTGAGAAGTCTAAATGTATAATTTAAATATTTTAAAGTAATGTAAATTGTAAACTTTAAATTAAGTATTTTAAAATTAATTTAGTACTTTAGTATATATTTAATTGTATATATTAAAATTAAAATGCAAAACAATAATTGTATAAAAAAAACTTAAACAAAAGTTAAAACCTTCAAATTTATTCAATAGAATTTAGAAGTTACAATTAACAAATATTAGTGGAGTAACTAATCTACGCAGTCACCTTCTAGGAAGGGTTCTGTTTCAATAAGTTCTCATACGTAAAACTAATATTTGTTACAGATATTAGATGAGTAACTAATTTTACGCAGCCACCTTCTAGGAAGGGTTCTGTTTCAATTAGTTCTCGAATGTAATCTAAAAATATCTGTTTTCTCCTTTAAAATTTAATTCTAATTGTCGCATCATATCGATGGTGATACCCTCCGGTGTTGGCAAACTTGCTAGAAATTCTTGTGCCTCTAAGGGCCCGTTTGGATGGGCTTAATAAAAGCAGCTTTAAAAAAGTACTTTTAAAAGTGCTGAAACTTATTTTTAAAATAAGCAGTTATGTGTTTGGATAAAAGTGCTGAAGTTCTATGCCAAACGTGAAAAGGGAAAAATGGAAGAAAGAGATGTTAGGGTTATGTTGTAATTTGGAGATTGTATAAAAATATTAAAGGCAAAAAGATAAAAATGTGGTCAACTTAAAACAGCTTATAAGCTAAAAAAAGAAAAGCACCTCTACCCCAGCTTTTAACTTTTGGCTTAAAATAAGTTTTTTTTAACTTAAAATAAGTTATTTTGAGTATTGCCAAACAGCTAAATAAGTCAAAATTCAGCTTTTAAGTCAGTTTGACCAGCTTTTAAGCTGAGCCAAACAGGCTCTAATTCATCATCACTGCATTCAATTTGTGTTTTGATCCAACTTGCTTGTTTTTTACTTAACTTTGACAAATTGTTATTCCTCCTTACAGCATTGCACCAGTCTCTAAATAAAACTGTTGTTTCCAAACTGTCTTCCACCAATGAATGTCTATGATCACCAATTTGAAACCTTGCCGCACTGAAAGCAGCCTCCGATGCAACTGATGAAGCTTGAATAGCTAGAACATCACGAACCATTTTGCTCAAAGTTGGAAATGCATCGCTTCGCCTACTCTACCATCCTAATAAATCTTCATTGCCATCGTTGATTTCCAATACTTCTAAAGATTGATTAAGATATTCTTCAAAATCATCACGGTTAGTTGAATTAAGACAAAGAAAACCTCGCATATAAGTTGAAATTGGAAGTGACAAATCAATCTCAACATTAGAAGTTTGACCAACTTCTCCTTGAAAATTTTCCGTAGTTCTATATTTTTCATACAACAGTTTTACTTCTACTTTTATGCTAGACTTACACGTTTGACAATTTGAAATTTCTTCCGGTAAAATTTCTAAAGTTTCATAAAAAGTGTCAACAAGGTCTTGCACACCTTGTAATTTATAAGCAGGATGAAGTAAAGTAGCCGTTAAAAAAACTTGAGGAATAGAAAAAAAATATTTTTTAAATTTTTCAATCATACATTCAATTGCAACTCTAAATTTATCTATTTTTTTATATTTACAAAATTGAATTGAAAAAGCACAAATATTTATTAATACGGTGAAATAGAAGGATAATGAATTCCCGAAAACATGATAGTAGCATCATAAAAAAGTCTTAAAAATTGTAATAGTTCTTTAGTTTTTTCCCAATCTTCATCACAAATTCTATCTAATGGGTCAGCATTATGAGCATTAAAAACCATTTGTATGGGTCTTCTATATTTGTAAGCAACCGAAAGCATTTCGTAAAGAGAATTCCACCTTGTTTTAATATGTTTTGAAATTTTTCTAGGTGACAATTCATATAGTAAACAACGCTCATTAAATTCCCTAATTCTTGCAGCATTGTTGTGTATGAAAAATTCAGGTAACAGCATATTCAACTTTTACGCTACCACAATCAAATAATAAAATGCCATCTTGTACAACTAAATTTAATATATGTGAAACACATCTAACATGAAAAACATTATTGTCAATTGGACATAATCTAACTTTTAACATTTTAGTAGCGTTTGTATTATAAGATGCATTATCTAATGCGACAGACATTATTTTATCTATAATCATGTAATAATCTAAAACACTTAAAATATTTGAAGCTAAATATGCACCAGTTTTTTTCTTTATACATAGTTTATAATTTATAATTCTTTTTTGCAAATTCCAATTATGATCAATGTAATGTGCAGTAATAGTTAAATAATCATTTTCATAAACACTACGACCCATGTCCGAAGTTATAGACACTCTACTATCTAATATGCTAAATATACAACGAAGAAATTGACAATGTTTACCTTGAAATTCAAAAATATCAGATTTAACAGTATTTCTTGAAAAGCCTCTATAATCTGGATTATAAGTTTGTTGAATATATTCAATAAAACCGGGATTTGAAGGAAAACTATAACGCAAACCATAAACAGAAACCATTTTAGCTAAATTTTTTCGATCTAATTCCTTATTATATTTACGTTGTGTTATTGGATCAGTGGGGTTAAAAGGATCTAATGTCCTTGAACCATGTTAGAAGCCCCTATCGATGCATTACCGGTAATATCTAATTCATTAATTGAAATTTCCTTTTTTCTATTGGCTAATGCTTTAGCTTCTTTATATTGAATCGGCACACAAGATAACAAATGTCTATTTAATCCCCCCGTTCAACCTTGACCCCCACCTTGTTTATATTTAAAAGGTTGCCTACACTTATTACAAATAGCAACACTATTTTCTTTATCGAAAGTCATAAATTGCCACACAATAGAAGTTTTAGGTCGTTGATATTTCACCTTCTCCCTTGTGGGAGGTATAAGGGGTGGATGTCCAAAATTTTGCTCCGGTAAATTGATAGTCTCATTTGGAACTTCTGTCACCGGACTAGTAGGTGTTTCTTCTAACTCCTCTTCTCCCAAATCAGCTTCTACTTCTTCACCTGAATTTTCATCAACATTAGGTTTAATATTACCATAACGTCGTATTAAACTTTCATGATCGAGTTGAACATTTGAATCAATATCATAAGGAGAATCATCAACATAAGTAGAATCATTTATGTTAAATCTAACTCTACTCGTTGATTTAGATGAAGTACCACCACTTTTACTACTCTTTTTTTCTTTACTATTTTTTTACCAAAATTAAATAATTTAAAAAGTCTACTTTCTTTGTTATCTTGTGCTTTCTTTTTTCCTTTACCGCTATTTCTTTTGCTAGAACTCATACTTAATTATATATAAAGTGTAATATAAAAAAAATAATAACACAAAAGTAAAGATGAAAAATAAAATATAAATATTATGAAACGAATGTACCAAACGTCTGCGTTAATAGCATACGTTAAACCGATTGTTGAAGCTTGTGGTTTGTTGTAAGTTGTAATTTGTAACTCCAACCAATACTTGATAACAAATATGAGATAATATAATTACATTTATTGATATAATATAAAAATTTCGAATTGAAAATTGAAATATATGGATTCTAATAATATGAGAATTAAAATGGAATAGAAATTAAGATTGACACTTTAGAGTTGAGAGTTGAGAGGATATAGAAAATAGATGAGAGAAATGAGAATAGATGATTTTGTAAGAAATAGTAGGGGATAGGTGTATTTATAATATTAAAAATGGGTTAAAGTGTAATTATTATAACTTGAGGATTTAAAATAAAGTTTTAAAAGTAGGAGGGTGGTAGGGGGTGGTAGGGGGTGTTTGGGAACACAAAAATGAGCAAAAATCCGTTGGGGGCCCACTAGCCGTTTCCCCAACGGATCTAAACGGTAAAATTTTTTAATATTTAAATTTTTTTAAAAAAAAAACAGAGGGGATCCAGCGAACCGGTCGGTTCAACCGGGCCGGGTCGATCGGGACGCAGGGGTGAATCGGCCCCTGACCGATCCCCTCATCCCCCACCCTTTAAACCCCCTAAACCCGAGGGGACGGGCTGGGTTCGAAATGGGGCAGGTCGGGACGCGGGCCAGGGCGGGCCATCCCGGTCCCCTTGCCACCCCTAGTTCGCAATCTAGGATGGAAATTGGACATGCCATCGGGTACGATTGTAGTACAAGATAATATGTAATTTGTCCTGATTATGGGAACGGTATAGTTCCAACTTCTTGTGCTAATACATTTTGTATGTATTGAACGTGACCGAGTAGAGATAGTTGTTTTAGAGTGACATATGACAAAAGTATATTCTCTAAACTATTAAATGTACTTAAATTTTTTAATCTTGATATAACTATTATGATCTGTATATATTAATTATAATTTTGATTTATTAAAAGGTGAGATTCTAAGATGGGTCAATATGTCTGGTAAGTTAGATGATAATATATACTAGTGAAATAATAAGTTGGTTGATGGAATCCATGTCTCGTTATAGAGATTGATTGATATGCCTTTTTGAGAAACTTATAAGTTTTCATCGTGTCAAATCTTGCAAGTAGATTTATGAATCCGACACATGATATAAGTTAAGTAGTGCTCTAAAGGAAATTAATCATTAAGTTAAATTCGTCAGTAATTTAATTTCTTGATTAGTATCTGATATCTTAACATGGGGAATCACATAAGTGTTTAATAGGGAATTACGAAACAGAGGAGTGCAATTACGAATTTCTAGTGAAATGATTTGTAACTTATCATGGTAAGAATAATTCAAATTAATTATTTGGAATTATTTCCATAATAGGAAGCTTCGAAAATTAATTTTGTGGTCCCTATAGTGCCCATATTTAACTAGAATTCAAAATCCTATTTCTATACAAAAAGGAAGAATAATATGACTTTTTCTAGTCTTCTAGAAAAAAAAGATTTTCTAGTCCTTTTTGGATTAGGAAGAAATTTCTTTATAGGGATTTTCCTAACTTAGAAAAAAGATGATTAGTTTTCCATTCGATACTAGCCCACCTAAGTATTGAAAGAGTTCGAATGTGACTTGGGATCACTGTAGAAGATCATAGCTATCTTGAGATTCGCTTGAAGGTTTTTCTATCTTGGGGATTCGCTTGAAGGTATCCGCTCAAGCTTCAAGAGGTATTTATCGAATTAAATTTCTGCATGTTTATGTGTTCTAGCATAAACGGTATTGATTGTTTATTATTCATGTAAGTATTTGAGATCAAGATAAGCTTCCGCTATGCATGTAATTTTCCAACAATTGGTATCAGAGCTTTGCTTGCGTCTAAATATAACAAATATAAAATACATATTGATTTTTATGATACTTGAAAATAAGAAAATATCGATTTTTAATTTGCATCGGGCCATTACCGTGGTAGACTATTTGGTGCAAAGTCGTTTTTTTCGCATTATTTATTAAAATTACTATAACAATTATAAATTGGGTTAGTCTGCTTTGCACGGTATTGAATGAAGCCATCTATGTCTTCTTATTAATTGATTATAATTTAATGGTACAAGAGGCGGCTAATAGGTGCATAGTGCAGAAGTATTCCCATTTATGGTGATTGTTGATTGTTTATTTTAATTTTATTTTCTTAAAAACAAACAAATAAATAAAATAAATAAATAAAAATGATGTTGTGTTTGTAGGCAACCACTAACCACTGCTAAGGATTCCTTTTAAGTTTTGAAAAGGAATTTTTTAATAAAATTTTATTTTTGTCGACCGGGTTTGTCCTTATAGAAATATCAACGAGGGAAAAATTGGGGTCGGAAAAACTTTTTAGAATATTTGAATATTTCCCAACCTTGTCCAGGCTTAGAGGAAATTTGAGTCTTTAAGGTGTAAGAAAATTCCAGTAGAAATCGGGTGACTTAATTAACAATTTGGATACATAAAGTGTTATATAACTCGTTAACGAACCCTTATGATTTTATGGAATTGAAATTGAGTGAGTAGAGCTCCGAGAATCCATCTTAGCGTGATTGATATTTTTTGAGAGTAGTGAAATCAAGGTGTGTTGTAAATTGGGATTGAAGAAACCTATCCCCTAGAACAAGAACCAGGTTCTTGTAAGTTGCTTTTAAGTAAAGACACAAACACTTATTAAATTAAAAACCTTCCTCACTCAAGGAAGGAAAAACCTCATTTTATTAATTCAACTATAAGATTTTTGTGATTACAACTCAATAATCAAAAAGTCTTACTACTACTACCTCTCTCGATTGACTACAATCGATTACTTCTACTCTCCAAAAGGTCAAATCCACCTTTTGTTACAACCCTCACTGAAACTCAACCCTACAAGAAGCCAAACCCACTCCTTGTACAATAACTCGTAACTTACAATCAAGAACGAAACAAGAAGATAGTTTTACACGTTTAAAACTTTCTCACTCAAGAACTTTTCAAACATAGCAAACCTGTCGATCTTGAAGACTTCTACTCGATGAATAAATCTCACTTTTCTCTCTATGTGAAGTCGTGATCTTCTACATCTGCGATTGTCCTCTTCTTATAGAGTTTTCTTTTGCCTTGAATCCTTATCAGATAAGGTAAGGAAATTATGTTTAAACAAGGATTACCTTTTATAGTACAATCCTTATTATATACAACTTCCTTCCTTAATAATATATTTAAGGTTTCCTTATTTGTATCAACTTATACCTTCAATATATTATTTTTGGCTTTGACAAATAACTCTATTTCTTGACGACGTGGCTGCATCATTTTGCTACTTTATTTTGTATCGCTTTGGCTGCTGCTTTGCTGCATTAATTATTTTGCATTTCTTGTCTATCATCAAAACATCGATTTCGATTGACTCTATTTCTTGAAGTTGAATTATCGGTTCTATCATATTCCCCGTTTTTGATGAAGACAAATCTATCTGTGTGATACAATGCAAACCTCTTCCCCCTTTTGACAAATCAAAAAGAGTCCAATAGCAGCTAAACAAAACCAAATAACATCCATAGCAACAATTGAAGCTCAGCCAGTTGAGCATAATAAAATGTTCTGGCAACAAAAAGAAGAGTAACAACACAGATTTAAACAACCACAAGAACCAGGTTCAAACAAGATGCTTTTCAAGTTGAAGTTTGACTAGGCTTGGTTGAAGTAGAAGCAAGCATATCCAGAACTATGTCAACCCTTGCATTGTTAGCAAGTTGCTGCTGCACCAACTGATCTTTCAACCTGTGAATTTCAGCATTTGAAGTATGATGTTCAGCACGTAGATTCTGGTTTTCTAACTCAAGAGTGGCATATTTTTCTTCAGCCACTTTGAGTTCCCTGAGTAACTGAGCAACAGGACCAGATGTACGTGGAGAAGCATTTGCAACCTGCTCCGACTCCGTGGGAATGCCACAATCAGCAAGAATGGTTTGAGTGAACATATCTGCACGAGTCAAAATCCTACCTTCTCCCAATGGTACTTCAAATGCATCAAACACTCTAGTTAACAGATTTCCAAAAGCTAATTGATGAGAACCTAGTTTAGGATCAACAATTCTAGCAAGATGTTTGATAATCAGTGTGGGCCAGTCAATGCGTTCTTTGCACTCAAGAGCATTCATAAGTCCCATGTCTCTTATGGAGGCAATGTGACATTGGTGACCTCTAGGCAGTATCACCTTATGTACTATCTCAAAGAGAAGCTTATGCAATGATCTCATAATGCCCTTTAAAACAGTTTTTGCCCTAGAATTGACTCTACCTTGAGAGAATTTAGCTGGCAAGCTAGAATGTTCATCAAAACCCCAATGATACTCATTAATACCCACAGATGGTATATGCAAGATTTCCCCAAGTTTAGTTGCATCAAAAACAATGTCAACTCCCTTCACATTAGACGATACCACATCTCCTTCCAAGATTACCAAATTTGTATAGAAATCTACCACTTCTTGTTCATAAATCAGATTAGGTTCAAGAAATAACTCCTCCACCCCTGAAACCTTAGTAGTTCAAAAATCTGCTTGACTATATCCATTAATAGTATATCAGGGTGAAAGGTTCTACCCCTAAGCACTGTCTTGGTTTGAAAATACTTTTTCTTTCCCACTTTGAGAAATTTATCTACATTTCTTTTTGCAGATTTTGATTTTGACTGAGGAGTTTCAGAATGTTTACCCTCAGAGACATCATCAGTTTCAAAATCAAGATTCATTGGAGAAACAGATGAGTGAACAGGAGACTTACCCAGACGACGACGCTTCACACTAGATGTTGCATCATCAGTTGGTTTGACCACATTCGCACTCCGAGTCACTGGCCTGTGTGGACGAACCTGTTTAACTGCAATGTGCTTTATTGTCCGTCTTGGTTTTTTAGGGCGAAGTGTGCTCAGAAGAATGTCACCATTGATTGGAGAATGTGGAGATGGTGGTGGATTTTGAGGAGTGGTTTTGTGAGATGGGGAAGTAGAGGGATTTCTTGGGACAGTGGTTATGGGAGTTTCTGGATTTGGTGGTAATGGGGTTTCTTGGACTGGTGGTGGTGGTGATTCTAAGACGGGTGGTGGTGGAGATTCTGCAACTGGAGGTGGAGATGTTTCTTTAACTGGCGATGGTGGAGATGTATCTTTTGGTGGTGGAGATGTAGACGGATCTGATTTGGGTGAGGATATAGATGGTTTGGTTGGGAGTTGGATTTCTTCCCCTTGATTAAGCACAGTATCAACGACGGGGTTCTCTTCCCCCTGAGAAGATGCACTGTCAGATGAATTTTCGTCATTTGAGTAAGCAACGAGTGGATTAACCATGGTGATGGAGAGGATTTTTTTTCTTTTTCTGAAGAATGAAGATGAGAAAGAGTTGGTTGCTTGTTTAGAGAGATTGCTTTATTTTGGGAACGGTTTTGATGTTGTATTCGAGGGGTTTGAGTAATTATGGGGGATTGACATCGAGGAGACGTGTGCTTTGACGGTTGCACCTGCTTTTCAGAGACGTGACATAGGAGAGAGAAGATGAAATTGTTTCCCCCCCCCCCCCTTTTTTTTTTGACAGCTAAGTGTAAAGCAGTTGTAGAACCAACTTGACTGAACCTGGTTCATATCTCCTTAGAACTTGGTTGGACAGAATTCAATCTAAAAAGATGAGCCCTAACTCAAGTCTATTTTTCTGAAATGATTCTCTTCGCAGTGCCTTGGTGAAAATATCAGCAACTTGATCCTCAATTTTGCAGAACTTCATTACTATGTTTCCTTTTTCAACATTATCACGAAGAAAGTGATGTCTAACATCTATGTGTTTGGTGCGTTTGTGTTGAACTGGGTTTTTGGCCATGTTCATGGCACTTGTATTATCACATAGAATAGGAATACAACCTGTTTCTATGCCAAAATCTTTAAGCTGCTGTTTTATCCAAAGAAGTTGGGCACAACATGAAGCAGCTGCAACATACTCAGCCTCCGCAGTAGATAGAGCCACTGAATTTTGTTTTCTAGTTGCCCAAGATATTAAACATGGTCCTAAAAAGTGTGCCATCCCAGAGGTACTTTTTCTATCAACCATATGTCCTGCATAATCTGCATCAGCAAATCCTTTTAAATCAAAAGAGTCCCCAGTTGGATACCAGAGAACCAGGTTCATTGTGCCTTTTAAATATCTCAGGATTCTTTTGACAGCTTTTAGATGTGATTCCTTGGGACAGGACTGAAACCGTGCACATAGACCAACACTGAACACCATATCAGGTCTACTGGCAGTAAGGTATAGGAGTGACCCAATCATACCTCTATATTTTGTGTCATTTACTAGTGAACCTGGTTCATCTTTATCAAGCTTTGTTGTTGTCCAAATAGGTGTGTCATTTGACTTAGCTTCATTCATATCATACATCTTCAGTAATTCCTTGATGTACTTTTGTTGATGAATTGATGTTCCAACTGGAGTTTGCTTATTTTGGAGTCCCAAAAAGAAGTTTAACTCTCCCATCATACTCATCTCAAACTCACTATTCATTAGTTGAGCAAATTCTACCCCCAGCGCGTCAATGGTTCCTCCAAATATGATATCATCTACATATACTTGGACTAGGAACAGATCTTCACCTTGTTTTCGAAGAAACAGTGTATTATCAATTTTTCCTCTTGTGTATCCATGTGTGAGAAGAAAAGTGGACAATCGATCATACCATGCTCTAGGTGCTTGTTTTAGCCCAAAGAGTGCTTTGTCCAGTTTATATACATGATCAGGATACATGGTATTCTCAAAACCTGGGGGTTGTTTCACATACACCTCTTCTTGCAGATAACCGTTTAAGAAGGCACTTTTGACATCCATTTGGTAGAGTTTAAACTACATGTGAGCAGCATATGCGACCAATATTCTGATTGCCTCAATTCTTGCTACTGGTGCAAAGGTTTCATCGTAGTCGATACCTTCTTCTTAGTTGTATCCTTGTACAACTAGCCTAGCTTTGTTGCGTACTATTTGACCTTGCTCATCGAGCTTGTTTCTAAACACCCACCTTGTTCCTATTACCGTCCTGTTTTGAGGTTTTGGAACCAGGTTCCATACTCTGCTTCTTTCAAAATGATTGAGTTCTTCTTGCATGGCACTAATCCAATCAGAGTCTAGTAGTGCTTCCTTTATATTTTTTGGCTCAATTAGGGACACATAGGCAGAGAATGCACACATGCTCCGTAATTTGGCTCTTGTAGAGATGCCTGAGTTAAGAGGAGTAAGAATGTTTTGCAAAGGGTGAGAGCTTTGATGTTTCCAACTGTGAGTTGGAATGTTTACTGGCTCTTGAGGTTCAGAAGAACCAGTTTCATTAGTAGACTTATCTCCTATTTCAGGTGTTTTATGCGAGGGTGTAGATTCTTCTCCCCATATTTTTGGTTCTGATGGCTTGGAGAAGGTTTCTCATTCTGTTCATCCTCTGAATTTCCTTCAACTTCACTACTATTTTCATTAAAGACAACATGAACACTTTCTTCTACACGGTTTGTTCTTTTATTCAGTACCTTGTAGGCTTTGCTTTGTGACGAGTAGCCCAGAAAAATTCCTTCATCACTCTTGGCATCAAATTTTCCCAAATTGTCCTTGTCATTGTTGTGTATAAAGCATACACACCCAAAGGCCCTAAGATGTGCCAAATTTGGTTTTCTTCCTTTTAGCAGCTCATATGGTGTTTTGTTTAACACTGATCTGATCATACATCTGTTTATTAGATAGCATCCTGTGTTCACTGCTTCAGCCCAATAGAATTTTGGAAGTTTGCTTGAGATTAACATTGTTCTTGCAATATCTTCCAGTGTTCTATTTTTCCTCTCAACTACACCGTTTTATTGTGGTGTTCTAGGTGCTGAGAAGTTATGCTCAATCCCATTTGTCGTACAAAATTGTAGGAATTGTGAGTTCTCAAACTCCAGCCCATGATCAGATCTGATGCTAATTATTTCTTTGTTGAATTTTTTCTGAACCAGCTTTGCAAAGATTTCAAACATAGTGAATGTCTCATCCTTTGTTGCAAGAAACAATGTCCAAGTGAATCTTGAGTAGTCATCAACTATTACAAACACATATCTTTTTCCACCCCTGCTTTGTACACGCATTGGTCCACACAAATCCATGTGAAGCAGTTCTAGTGGCTTGGTAGTACTTACTGTCAACTTTGGTTTGAAGGATGACCTAACCTGTTTTCCTTGAATGCAGGTTCCACATACTTGGTTGTCCTTGAAACTTTTGGTTGGCAGTCCCCTAACCAGGTCTTTAGATATGAGTTTGTTTATAGTTGTCATGCTAATGTGTCCCATTCTTTTGTGCCATAGCATGGAGCAATCAGAGACTGCACTTAGACATTTAAGAGTATCTTCCTTGGAGTCAACAATCTTGGCTTTGTACACATTCTTGTGTCTCTTACCTAGTAGAACCAGGTTCATAGTCACTGAGTTTGTTACTCTGCATTCCTTTTCTGTAAAGAGAACATTGTTTCCTTTATCGCATATTTGAGATACGCTCAATAGATTATGTTGTAGGCCATTCACATAGTATACGTTCTCAATTGCATGAGTATCCATTGATCCAACCTTTCCAATTCCCTGAATTTCACCACTTTTTCCATTACCAAAGGCAACGTTTCCTCCTTTGATGTTCTTGAGTGAGAGGAAGCTGCTTTTATCTCCAGTCATGTGTCTGGAACATGCACTATCCAAGTACCATTGTTGTGCTTCCTCTTCACTGATCCCTGCAGTTTAATTTTGGGGATTAGATTTTGGTACCCAAATCCACTTTGATTTATGCTTAGAGAATGGATGGATAAGATTTCTTCTGGCCCATCTAGGAAGAGATTTGACTGTAGGAATTTGTTTTTGCTCATTGGTTTTCTCATGATAAGGTTTTCTCATGGATATCAAGTTTTTGTTATGAGCAGTTTGTTTTCATTGACAATCATGACTTTTATGCCCTACCAGCCCACAGTGCATGCATAGACAATCTATGTTGGGATTTTTTACTTGAGAGCTAGTTCTATCAAAACCTATCCCATGTCTCTCAGATGTGCGATTCTTGTGAATGTTGTCAAGCAATATGGAGGACCTGGTCCATCTCATTCCATTTTCAGCTTCAGTTTTAGTCACAAGAAGCTCTTTGGAGAGTGCTTCATTCCTTTTAGTTACCAAGTCTAGGTTTTTACTTAGTTCAGTATTCTTGGATAAAAGATGATGATTTTGTTTTTCAAGATTCTTGTTTTCTTCTCTTAGTGATGCATAGTCTTCCATTATCAATTCTCTTTTTGAGTCTATGGTTTTATATGCATCAATGAGAGTGTAGAGTAAAGATTCTAGCTCCCTTTTTGAGTATGAGTTTAGATTGTCTTGTATGTGATGAAGACTAACCTTTTCATTCATATCTTCTTCTTCTTTATCCTCTTCAGAATCTGATCCAGCCATGAGTGCTAGTATGGTTTCTTGTGATCTGCAGGTTTCCTTTTCTTCCTTGGTTTCCACTGCGGAGCAAGAAAGTCATAATCATCTTCTTGTTCTAGTGCAAGAAGGGACTTGTTTTCTGTCTCATCACCCTCAGACTCTTCATCAGATGAATTCCCCATTGCTGCAAAGGCCCTTTTCATTGAGATATCTGCCTCTTGAGTTGTCATTCTTCTGTTTGAGGGGACAAACTTATCTTTCTTGATGTCTTTGCCCTTCTAAAAGTTTGCCTTTTTCTGCTCTAAAGCCCAAAGTGGATAGAATTTGATGAAGTGATCCGGGCTCCCACACTTATGACAAACCTGTTCTTTAGTGTTTTCAGATGGTTTTTGAGGAGTTTTCTTTTGAAAGGCCTGCCCTCTCTTTAGCATTCTGGTGAACCTTTTGGTTATGAGGGCAATATTTTCATCTTCAAAATCATATGATGTAGTAGCCTTTAGAACCAGGTTCCTTTCCTTCCTTTTTCCTCCAATTTCCTTTTCTTGGTTTTTCTTGAGTTCGTATGTGATGAGATTACCAATTAACTCATCCATGGCCAGTGAATCTAGGTCGCGGGCTTCAGTGATAGCCTCGACTTTGCTTTCCCAAGTTTCAGGAAGGACACTCAAGAGTTTCCTTACTGCCATTCCATTAGGAACTATCTCTCCCAAGGAGTACATCTCATTGATGATGGAAGTGAACCTGGTGTGCATATCTTGAATAGTCTCCCCTTCTGCCATCCTGAACAGCTCATATTGCCTGTTCAAGTTATCAATTTTGGACTTCTTGACTTGCGTTGTTCCTTCATGAGCGGTTTGTAGTGTTTCCCATATGGCTTTGGCATCTTGACAAGATGAGATTCGATTGTATTCGTCTTGTCCTATGCCACAGATCAAAATTTTCTTGGCTTTGGCATTGTTTTGGATTGCAAGCTTGTCTTCAGCATTCCATTCTTTTCTTTCCTTTGGGATTTTGGTGATTCCATCAGTTGCAGTTTTCATAGGTATAGTTGGTCCATCTAGAATTACTCCCCATAGATCAGGGTTTTCGCCAATAAGATGGTCCATCATACGATTTTTCCACCATCCATAGTATTTGCCATTGAACAGTGGTGGTCGTGTTTGTGAAGCTCCTTCTTGTAGGGTAGGTGGTGCTGCCATTGAGTCTTTTCAAGGTGTGAATCTTTTATCGAAAAGAACTGCTCTGATACCAATTGAAGAAACCTATCCCCTAGAACAAGAACCAGGTTCTTGTAAGTTGCTTTTAAGTAAAGACACAAACACTTATTAAATTAAAAACCTTCCTCACTCAAGGAAGGAACAACCTCGTTTTATTAATTCAACTATAAGATTTTTGTGATTACAACTCAATAATTAAAAAGCTTTCCTACTACTACCTCTCTCGATTGACTACAATCGATTACTTCTACTCTCCAAAAGGTCAAACCCACCTTTTGTTACAACCCTCACTGAAACTCAACCCTACAAGAAGCCAAACCCACTCCTTGTACAATAACTCGTAACTTACAATCAAGAACGAAACAAGAAGATAGTTTTACACGTTTAAAACTTTCTCACTCAAGAACTTTTCAAACTTAGCAAACCTATCGATCTTGAAGACTTCTACTCGATGAATAAATCTCACTTTTCTCTCTATGTGAAGTCGTGATCTTCTTCATCTGCGATTGTCCTCTTCTTATAGAGTTTTCTTTTGCCTTGAATCCTTATCAGATAAGTTAAGGAAATTATGTTTAAACAAGGATTACCTTTTATAGTACAATCCTTATTATATACAACTTCCTTCCTTAATAATATATTTAAGGTTTCCTTATTTGTATCAACTTATACCTTCAATATATTATTTTTGGCTTTGACAAATATCTCTATTTCTTGACTACGTGGCTGCATCATTTTGCTACTTTATTTTGTATCGCTTTGGCTGCTGCTTTGCTGCATTAATTATTTTGCATTTCTTGTCTATCATCAAAACATCGATTTCGATTAACTCTATTTCTTGAAGTAGAATTATCGGTTCTATCAGGGACTTTGGAATTAAACGAAGGATCTCTCTGTTTTGTTTTGAGCCGCTATAGCGGTATTATTGTTGATGTAGCGGGATAGTGACCGCTGTGGCGGACGAGGCGGGACTTAAAATCGTATATTTTCGGGGAGGGCTCACTATTTTGAAAATGCCGTTGTAGCGGGACTTTAGGCTACTATGGCGTCGCCACTACAATGGGATGAATGTCGTTGTAGCGGGACAGACGCGAATCAAGTCGTTAATAAGACCCCTAAAAAACCTTATTTGATACTTTTCGACTTTGAAGCTAAGAAACGATCTGTAGGAGACCCTAACTCATTTTCGCCATTCTTGAGGCTAAAGGTAAATTTTTAACTCCCCGAATCCGTTTATCGATTCGTAGAACGTAATAGAATGGGTCAATATTTATGGGAAAGGGTTTCTTGATAGATTTTATGGTGGAAACAACCCTAATCTAGATACTAGAGATCATGAGTTTGATCCAGGGTCCGTAGAATTGCCATAGTTTCGGGTAATTGGTGATTGTTTGTTGATTCTGGTGTTATTGCGATTGTTTGTAGATCAAGAACAATCGGGATGAATCCGGAAAGGGAAGGATCAAATTTCTTAGGGTTTCAAGCTTGTTTTGAGGTAGGTGATGGTTGTGATTCTAATTTTGTGGGATATATGCATCTTGTTTCTTTATTATGATACTTGTATATGTATGCATGTTGCAATATTGATCATACTTGTTGTAAATGAGATATATGAATGATATTTCCATGAAATCATGATGTAATGTGTGATCGTGATGATATACTTGTGATTGTGATTGTGGTGTGTGAATGGGGATCAGATTGCCACATTCTGGCAAGCTAAATAGGATGGGTTGTCACGTTCCACCATAACTTTGGATCGAGTTGCCACGTTTGATACAACCATGAGATCGGATTGCTACGTTCCGGCAAGCTAATTGTTTAAGGGATTTGGAACAAGAAAGAGTACTGACAAAATGCATCAGAGTATATTTTCCAAAATATGCTAGAAAATCTTTAATAAGGGATAAGATATGTTATATTTTGAAAGCATGAATATCTAATTATGTAGTTTTCCCATAAATTTTATATCACCATCAAAGATAAAGTAGTAATACAAATGCCAAATAAATAAACACATCATTAAATTTGTTGGATTTATTTTCTCAGGTACCTCAACTATGTTATTTTTCTATTGAATCATTGAACCACCCATAATTTTTTCCTTTTAAACATCGTATAATTTGTTCCTTTAAACCACTCAACAAGTTTAGGGATTTGTTTAACACAACACATGTGTAATAAGTGGCTGAACTGTTAATCATGGCAAATTTGTGAAAAATTCCAAGCAAAAGGGATTTAGTCAGATATCATAGAATATATCTATAATTGTGGTGCTATTAACCCTTAAAAATATGAATAGCTCATATTTGTTTCCACTAATAAGATTGTTTCAAAAGAGAATGTGGCATAACCTTGTTAGAAATGCCACGGACAACAAATCTAAAGTAGACTTAACGTTCTCACATTGGCTATACTGAATATAAAATAAACAAATTTGATGTGAAGTTTTAGTTGATTTTTGCAGCGTAAATGGTATTTAACTTCCAATTTTGGAAGTAATTTGCAACATCATCAATCTGTGCTTCAATTCTGATTTTGCAATACGAAAATTCACATATGCGACATATTTTTTGGCTTTTTATTTACCTAGGCATGCTATGATATTTTGACATGTAGCATGATTATATTAATTTATTCGTTTGACTTTGCATGTCTTATCATTTCACGGGACATATGACATCAAACTGACCCTTTAAGATGAAATGATACATTGACTTATCAAAATATAGACTCATCATTTGTAGCCGAAATCAATAAATCGGACCAATGAAATTGAACTTTGATTTTTAATTTTTTATTTGGCTTAAATAATTAATAAATAATATTTATTTGAATTATTATAAATTAAACTTAGTATAATCCAAATTATTTTATAAATTTATATTCAATAAATTTTAAACAATTACAATAGTACTCTAAACATCGTGAGAATATAGAACTGAATGTATAACAACACCTCTGCGGAATGATCTCGACTAGAAAAAGACTAACCTTGCACCATTTGCACTCTTCACTAAAATCACATTAACGTGCAAATAATAATTCGATCTTAGAATGCAATTTTTGTTTAATACCAATTACCCTACAAAATCAACAAAATTAAACTTAGCATCAACTTTGACTTTAAATAATAAAGGGCCATGATATATTTCTTTTATAACCTCAAAGTAACTTAACTATTGATATTTCATTTAAAAAGTTATCAATCAATTTAAATAGTTTTTAAATTAAATTTTATTGATTTTTTTTGTCTTTACAATTTTTTATAATAAATAAATAAATAGAAAAGCTCATTTTAATTATTCATTAAATTTTATTAAAACACATTTTTTTTGGCAAATGAATAACAGAAGTATTTCACTTGGTGCATGAAATTATTGATAATTTCGTGTACTACGTATAATCAATCTCATTAATAGAAGTATATCTTAAATCATTATTTTAAAAGATGCTATGCCTACCCAGACGATCTAAAACAAAAGTATTTCACTTTAATTTATGCATGAAATTATTAACAAAAAACTTGTTATTTTTTGTATTAGATATACAATACCTATTATTTCTTTAAAAAAATAAAATAAAAGTACTAAACTACAAGTCAATTTGAACAACATTCTAATTAAGAGTAATAAGATTGAGATAAGTACATTATACACCTAAGATTGATCAAATATATTCACTTCTCATTACTATCAACAAACAAGTACATGAGACAAAATAAACTAATGAATACACTACCTATATTATTCTATACGATGATATAAGCTCTTCAATTCACAATCGATTTGGAGCACCAACAATGGACATGAAATCTCTTTCGGCTTCAAGACCATCACCAAAATTTACTGTCCTTTTGATGCTTGCAATAGCTATTCGCGCCGCTTCTCTATCTCTTTCCCGCAACTTTACTTTTTCTTCGTGCAACTGCTTCTCCCATAACGAAGCCTTTTTCTTCATCTTTTTTTCATCAAACGCTTTCCCAAGAACTTGTTTTTGAGATTTCATGATCACGTTAGCATAACGCTTTTTTAACATTACGGCCCTAAGAGTTTTGTTGTCTTTTTCGAACGTATCAATATCAAGCATCGTCATAACTATCAAGCTAATTATCTTTGGAGATTTAAGAATATTTGACGACGAACAAGCTAACCCTAACTTTTTGTTGTAATATGGATGAGTAAAGATGGTAAGGAAATGTATAATATAAATACATATAGTTATCCATTCTAAAAAGGATTACAAAATTAAGTTTCCTAAATTATTTACGAGTAGCTATTAATATGGAAACTTATCAAACGCGTAATTCAACAAAAAATTCTATTTTCACATTAAATTATTGGAAACTTTATTAATATGGAATCTAATTTACACGTTGTAATTTCTTTTTCTCCAAAGGATAGAAAATTTCATTATCTATTTATTATAGCTTGTTCATTTTCAGATGTTTCTCTTTTTAAACTACTTTTCTATATTTTTTCTTAACACGAGAGTCTATCAAAAATAACTTCTTTATATATCTTTCAAAATAGGTATACATACACACTATCCTCTCTAGACCCCCCTCATAATTTCACAACTCGTTACATATAATTAGTGGAGTTATTGTTGGGATATACACTATTAACCATGTGTTAAGAAATAATATTTATTAAAGAATAAATATTTGCTAAAATTCATTAGATCATATATTCGTTTATGGTGTCTATTTACTTATATAGTAGATGATTTAGTGTGTAGAGTTTTAGCTTATACACAGAGGAATAAATCATTGGTTCTTATAAATATAAAGATTTTGATCCGCAATCTAGGATGGAAATTGGACATGCCATCGGGTACGATTGTAGCACAAGATAATATGTAATTTGTCCTGATTATGGGAACGGTATATTTCCAACTTCTTGTGCTAGTACATTTTGTATGTATTGAACGGGACCGAGTAGAGATAGTTGTTTTAGACTGACTGACAAAAACATATTCTTTAAACTAGTAAATGTACTTATATTCTTAATCTTGATATAACTATTATGATCTGTATATATTAATTATCATTTTGATTTATTAAAAGGTGAAATTCTGAGATGGGTCAATATGCCTAGTAAGTTGGATGATAATAATATATATTAGTGAAATAATAAGTTAGTTGATGGAATCCATGTCTCGTTATAGAGATTGATTGATATGCCTTTTTGAGAAACTTATAAGTTTTCATCATGTCAAATCTTGCAATTGAATTTATGAATCATACACATGAAATAAGCTAAGTAGTTCTCTAAAGGAAATTAATCATTAAGTTAAATTCGTCAGTAATTTAATTTATTGATTAGTATCTGAAATCTTAACATGAGGAATTACATAAGTGTTTAATAGGGAATTACGAAATAGAGGAGTGCAATTACGAATTTCTAGTGGAATGATTTGTAATTTATTATGGTAAGAATAATTCAAATTAATTATTTGAAATTATTTTCATGATAGGAAGCCTTGGTAATTAATTTTGTGGTCCATATAGTGCTCATATTTAACTAGAACTCAAAATCCTATTTTTATACAAAAAGGAAGAATAATATGGGTTTTTCTAGTCTTCTAGAAAAACAAGTTTTTCTAGTCCTTTTTGGATTAGGAAGAAATCTCTATAAATAGGGATTCTCCTAACCTAGAAAAAAGATAATTAGTTTTTCATTCGATACTTGCCCACCCAAGTATTGAGATAGTTCGGATGTGACTTGAGATCACGGTAGAAGATCATAGCTATCTTGTAGATTCGCTTGAAGGTTTGTCTATTTTGGGGATTCTCTTGAAGGTATCCGCTCACGCTTCAAGAGATATTTATTGAATTAAATTTCTGCATGTTTATGTGTTCTAGCATAAACGATATTGATTGTCTATTATTCATGTAAGTATTAAAGATCTAAATATGCTTCAGCTGTGCATATAGTTTTCCAACAATTAGTATCAGCGCCTTGCTAGTCTAAATAGATAACAAATATAAAATACATATTGATTTTTTATGATACTTGAAAAGAAGAAAATATCGATTTTTAATTTGCATCGGGTCATTACCGTGGTAGACTATTTGTTGCAAAGTCGTTTTCTTTTCACATTATTTTCTAAAATTACTATAACAATTATAAATTGGGTTAGTCTGCTTTGCAGGATATTGAATGAAGCCATCTATGTCTTCTTATTAATTGATTATACTTTAATGGTACAAGAGGCGGCTAATAGGTGCATAGTGCAGAAGTTTTCTCATTTATGATGATTGTTGATTGTTTATTTTAATTTTATTTTCTTAAAAATAAATAAATAAATAAAAATGATGTTGTGTTTGTAGGCAACCACTAACCACTGCTAAGGATTCCTTTTAAGTTTTGGAAAGGAATTTTTTTTAAAAAATTTTGTTTTTGTCAAAAATTTTAAAGCAAAAGGAAAAACTGCAAAGTGCAGATCTAAGTGGCGGCAATAATCAATGGCACAACACTATTAAATTATTTTTTTTTGTTAGTTAATTACATGAGCATTGTTTTTGTTTCTTTTTGTATAATATAAATAATAATAGTTAAGAATTAATCATTAATAAATAGCATTGTTAATGAATATATTTATTGAAATCATTGTAAAATTCTTTTAAATTATTCTTTTTTTATACATATAGAAATAATTAATATATGAATTGAGAATTAATGAATTATAATTAATAAATAGGATTTACGAAAGTGATCTATGTATTTGATTCATTATAATATTCTCAATATATCATGTTTGAATTATCGTAACTCCTAAGTGAATACTAGTGGTGAATATTTATTTACTTAAATGGAGATTCATCTTTTAGATACTATTAACACTTAATTAATTCATGAGAAGAGATATTAATGGTTTTCACCGATCTAAAAGGGAGAAAACGTAAAATATTTTGAATTCTCAAATGTATTAATTGAGAGAACAATTTGATATAAGAAGGTGCTGTATGTCTTAGTCAAAGAAAAGGCACACAATATGCCTTATGCTCGTGAGATAATTATTAAAAGGAGAACAAAAATGTGAATCGAGTTATTTTAATCCCTAACTATGCCTGAAACGATTATTTTTCAAATTTGTCATAGTTAAGATGATCATGAATTTAATGATATCTGGTTGACTTGAAATTTGATTGTTCCAACGAAAATCGTTTAGATAGGTTTAGGTTGTTTGTCGGATTAAAATTTGATTTAAATATGATAAGATCATTCTTCTTGTTAATTATGTTTATGTTAAATTTGGAACATGATTACACATGGTTATTTAACATGAATTAATATGTAAGAAGAATATATGTCATATTGTTTTGATTCCTAAAGATACTTAAATTACTTCTGCTTGAATTTGGTCACAACTTTGAAAATAAAGATTTTTTATATGCTCCAATCGACCTGAAATTTGGTAAGTTCATTAATAACGGCCTATTAACAAATACTCATTGTTATGTGGTTATATTTTTTTTTCGAGGTCGTTAAAATATTTTAAAAGTTGTTCTTTGGAATTAAAATGTGATTTAGTATGAATGACATCCTTTATATTGGTTTTATTTATGTTATATGTGGTACTTGATTACACATGATGAGTTAACATAAATTGATATATGATAAGGATGTAGATCTATTCATTTTTCCTTTAAATCGTTTAAATCTGAATTTGATCATAGATTTGGAGATAAATATATTAATTTTGAACTCCAATTGATCAGAAATTCGATAGGTTCATCAGAAACGATCAAATTTAAAATACTCATTATTATGCAATGATTTGGAAATTTGAGATCATTCAGATAATGTTTTTAGATATTTTTGTATCTTGAAAAATTAATTTTACCCAAAAAATTACTCGATGATGATATAGTGGTGATAGAGTTTGTTCTCTATGGTCTTGATGACAAAATTTTTGTGAAGTATGAAGTTCATGTGTTGGCTTAGACCTTCCTCCATAACGGATGAAATTAATACAAGTCATTCAAATTTAATCTCTAATTTTGATTATCTGTATTGACTCTACTAAACTGAGTAGTATTTGATTGGATCAATGGATCTAGGGATAATGGTATTCACTTGACTTAAATTAACATATACTCTCTATCTGAGTTGACTTTTGTTTAAAATTTGTTGAAGTCAATATCTGACACCATATATGTATGTTGCATGAGTCGTAATTTTTTCACTAAAAGTCATTATTCAAGATGCATTGATATCTATGAGGCGTTTTGAATTTTAATATTTAATATATACATAAACATGCTTTTCTTTTGAATTTTTGGAACTTCCTTCTTTATTCTTGATTCGTGTATCTATTTCACAAAATGGTGATATATGATAAGAATTACTGAGCGGGAAAATCTTAAATTCTATTATGACCAAACAACGTTTTCAACCAAAACCAAGGGGTCTTTCTGTAGAAACATCCACAAACTATCGTCGTTTTTTGATGGAGTTTTCCGCTTCTCACAGCTGCTCTTTCCACACCTCTGGATATCTGGTGCCAAATTGTCGCCCCTTTCCTTATTTCTTTGATAATAAATTGATGATAATTTTGGAATTAAAAAATAACTCAGATTGATCTGAAATTTGGTAGATTCATAAGAACGATCTAGTAAGAAATTAATTTCTTTTTGGGATAGTTATATGATTTTTTGGTCATAATTGATTAAATAGTAGTGAAGTATTAATTTTATGTGTTGGCTTAGACCTTCCTCCCTAACGGATGAAATTGATACAAGTCACTATCTATTTAATTGTCTAGTTTTGATAATCTATATTAACTCTCCTAAACTGAGTAATATAAGATTGGATCAATGTAGCTAGAGGATTTTCACTTGACTTAAATTAACAGTAGATTCTCCAACTGAATTAGGTCTGTATAAGTTTATGGAGTGAATATCGATCATTGTACATGTGTATTGCATGAGTAGTTCTCCAATCCCAACGATTGACTATTCGAGATGCATGGATATATATGTATAAATGAGCCCTGAATTTCGTTATTCGGGATTATTCAAAATATTATGATCTTTTAAAGTATTGTGTCTCATATTCTCAATAGACTTTACACACCCACTTAGTACTACTTAAGATTTTCTTTTGGTAGAGATAAGATATTAACTCAAAAAATGTGTTGTACATGTACCTTATGTTAGAAGAAATTATTTTCAGTTTCTAACAAGAGATGAGTATATAATATATTTATTTGTAACTCTTCTATCATTGAGTTTGATAAATATTTTATTTCTTATGGTATATTGATGCATGATTCTTTTATAAGTATTATCTCTCATGAATTGAATTATACTAATCTGTCTCATAAGGGAAACTATCTTTTAAATTGAATGACACTTATCTGTACATTAGGGTCTAAGTCATTTATTCTGAATAGAATTTTGAGGATGGTTAATGGATGGACATAACTGTTCATTGAAAGTAAAGTTACTACCAACATGTACGTTTTGTTTAGAAGAAAAAATGACTAAGAAACCTTAGTTTTCCTCTTAAAAGGGATTTAAGAGATAGTGTTAAGTTATAATTAATCTATTCTGATTTGTGTAATAAATAAGCTAATGCGCAAGAGGTGAATTTGAGTTTTTGAGTTCTCAAGAAAATTACTTGTGATATGATATATTTTTTGATGTTTTATAAGTCTAAATGACTTGATAAACTCAAAATATTTAAAACACGTGAAAATATCATCATGAAAAATATATAAAGTCACTACAATCTGATTGTAGTGACGTAAACCTCTTAGCTCATAAGTCACTTATCTTATAGAATAATTGTCTTTTAATTGTCTACACTAGACACTCTATATTACATTGGTGTAGAAGAGAAAAGAATTAGACGCTTATGAAGATGATGAGATTATATTGACTTATTACTAGTTATTTTGTTTCTTTTGGGATATGTTCTAATAACCACATATCACATTCTGAATTCAACCTCTTTCATATTAGTACCTTGAGCAACTATAGAACTAGTTGGTTTTGACATAAGTCTAATCTATTACATGTTCAGATATAGGATTGTCCAGCACATGTACTGAGTGGGAGAATAAGAAAAATTAGAATTAAGAACGGAATGTGTGTGTTAATTCGATATCCTAAAGAATGAAACTGGTTTATTATAGTGTCCTAAAGAAAATAAGTCAATTGTTAACACAACTTTCTAATTTCTAGAAAAGAATAATTTTAGTAAACCATGTTCCTAGAAGTAAATTATCTTTACGGGAATTGAACAAAGAATTAACAAATAAGTCAATTGTAAATTCATACGCTCAAGAACATCTAATGGGTATGTCAGAATTGACGTCCCATTGCACTTAAGTAGTGAGAGAAATGTTACTAAACATAAGAAAACTACTATCTTAAGTAGTGGGAGTGATATTGAGCAAATTAAAAGAACATTTCATGAGAAGTTGTTAATATTTCATTATCGAAAGATTTTGAAAAAAATATTAAAACTCAAGAACATGAAAGTGTTATTATAATAGTACTACTTAGTCGTAGTGGGAGAATCATAACGAAGATTGAGTTGTTTTGTATGCTTGAGAGAACTTTTACGATAGAGCTCTTGAAAAGAAGTACACTCTTGGAGGGTTTCATGATAAGTTCTCTCAAGATCTAGTACAAAACCAATTTGTTACGACGAAGGACTACTATACAAAATTGCATGAGAAAATAGCTTGGTAAATTTTCTTTCAATAAGAAATAAAGGAATGCCTGTGAAAGTTGTAAATGCATAGTTAAGAGTCTACGTGGGAGATTGTTAGGGTATATACTATTAATCATGTGTTTTGACATAGTATTCTAACAATATTCAAAATTAAATATCTAAGTGGGAGATTGTTAGGATATAAACTATTAACCATGCATTTGGATATAGTACATTATAACAATTGTGATGGTTAAAAGTCTAAGTGGAAGATTGTTGGGATATATACTATTAACAATGTGTTAAGAAATAATACTTATTAGAGAATAAATATTTGCTAAAATTCAATAGATCATATATTGGTTTATGGTGTCTATTTACTTATATAGTAGATGATTTAGTGTGTAGAGTTTTAGCTTATACACAGGGGATTAAATCATCGGTTCTTATAAGTATAAAGTTTTTGGTTCGCAATGTAGGATGAAAATTGGACATGTCGTGGGGTACGATTGTATCACAAGATTATATGTAATTTGTCTTGATTATGAGAACGGTATGGTTCCAACTTCTTGTGCTAGTACATTTTGTATGTATTGAACAGGATCGAGTAGAGATAGTTGTTTTAGACTGACTAAGCATATTACTTCATCACTCCTCTTCAAACTGACAAAGACATCTAAAACACAGATTCTTGGTATGCATCAGTTTCACAAGGAGTCATGAAGTAACAGAAATAATATGCTTATATCATCTTCAAATTTAAAAAAAACAACAAATTCTTGGTGAAACATTTGATGAAAAAGAGAAGAAGAATTAGTTTAAGTTATAGGAGAAGCAATTGTACGCAGAGAAAGTCAAATCACAACGGAGAAAATATAGAGAAGGGGCTCGGATCGATATTGCAAACATTAAAAGGACTATTAATTACAATAATGGTCTTCAAGTTGATTGGGTTGGGGGNATATGTTAGATACTTGAATTTTCTTATTTACTTTTATGAAATAAATAAATATCATATGCAGAGAAATGTATGAATATATTGGAGTTGTGGTCTGGGGTTTACATAATTTGAACCAAATGGATTATTGAAATGATATTTTTAGAATAATTATATACAATACAATTACTATATTTTCCCATTTAACTGTTCTTTAGTAATAATAACAAGTGATATTGACCTACCAAACATGTTTAACTTTTTATTTCTAAATAACAATAACAATGTGGCCGCACATGTAATTCAACAAGTAGAATTTAGCTTTCGCATATTAAGTTAAAAATGATGCTTTCATTATCAATCACCAAAAGACATCAAATTCTTAGTGCAAAACACTTGTACTAGAAAACCTCTTATATTCTTTTAAGAGGAAAGGAATAACCTCAAATACAAACACCACATAAAATAATCTCAGAAAGAAATAAAAATATTGAATGCAACCAAAAATAATGAAAAAAGATATGGACTAAAATAAAAAAAATTTAGAGAAAAGACATAAAGTGACACTTGAAGTTGTCCCGAATTTTCAAAAAGACACTTAAAATATGCAAACGTCCTATTACCCCCCTAAACAATCCTGAACTAATATTATTACATCATTTTTTGTCCACCTGGCATGGAGAGTGTATGCACTCTCTTAAAGAGCGTGAACAAACTAAAAAAACGAATATAATTTTATTTTTACAAATATTTTGCTATAAAATATATTTTCTTATTTTCTTATTATTTTAACTTTTTTTCCTTATTAATTTTCTCATTTTTCTTTCTTCCTTCGTCTTCAAAAATTCATTGTCATTTTCATTGTAACTTCTCACTTTCAATGTCATTTTTTTTCACAATTCCACCTCCCTTTTTTACTACTATTATTTTAACACTCTTCAACTTTAAAATTATATCTAAATATTTTATTACATTTCGACCAGTTTATAACCCACTAGATTTCAAGATGATTAGTAGTTATTATTTATTTTTTAAAATAAAAATTTCACTTAAACTTTTTCAATTTTTGGAGAATTCTGATTGTTTCAAAAATATCATTTCTAGTTTTGAAGTTATATGAAATGAGATAAATTAATTGATGATACCTTCAAAATTTGATTTTTCTTAGACAAAATAATTACTTTTGTTATCAATAACACAAATGGTAGAAAATAGTATAATTTTGAAAGAAAGAAATTTGACTGAAGAACAAGAAGAAGAAAAACAAATGGAGGGGCTCAACTTGACGTAGGGGTGGGTGAGGTGAGGTGAAGAAGAAGAAGAAAAAAAAGAAAAAAAAAAGAAGGGAGGGGTAACTTGAAAATAGGGTGAAAGATGAAGAATTTAAAGTGAAATTAAAATTAAAGTAATAAAATTAAAATAAGTCAAAAAGTAAGAGCGAGAAATAAAGAAAAGTTAAAATTGAAAAATATATGTATTTCAAATTCAATTAACATGTGTCGCACGATGATTGGTGTGTGATGACCACTTGCTATTTAAAATCTGGTATTGATTGAAAAATGATGTAAAAATATATTATCAGAATTGTTTAGGGGAGGGTAATAGGACGTCCACATAGTTAAGGTGTTTTTTTAAAAATTCGGGACAACTTCAGATATCACTTTATGTCTTTTCTCTAAAATTTACCATAAAGACTCATAAAAAGTCATAAAGATTGGTGGTCTTCGTATTGAGCTTCATCACTAGCAATAGATGGTTAATTGTAAAATCATAGATAATATGACCCCTATGGATAAATAGAAAATATTATCTATCCCACGAGAGCAAAATTCATTTTTATAAAATATGTGTTCAAATTTTTTCCACAAACAATCCTATGAACTAAATAAAGTATGCACAATAATATTTTACACCTTTACTAATATCTTTGGTTATGTGAGATGTTCAATCAACTCATTTCTCTTGCAACTCTTTTCCACCTCATCAAGAATTTTTTGCCATCTCCTTTTTGTATTAGTTGACATTTTTTCATTATCAAACATATCTACCTTATGTCAATTCAGGTCAGTGATGATAACAAACTCTTTCATGTCAAAACAAATCGGCATGCTACTATAACTTATCCAAACTACCTCTTTTCGATTGCTATAAATTCGACGTCAAAGAAGTTGATTAACTATGCTCATATGAAAACTAATACTCACATATTTAAGTTATAAGTACCTTTCGAAAATACTGGATCGAAAAAACTTTTTCAATTTCTGTTCTTCTAAAGCCTTTCTAAATTCAAAAAACTTACATAATTCTAACTTAACAGTAAAAATCCTTTTAAATCTGAATACATATCAATCATTGACTCAAAACTGTAATTTACATACCTAATTGAGTTTTCAAAGAAAATATCAATTGAAGGACTAACTAGATTATCATGTTATTCCTCCTCTATCATTTCCTTCTGCAACATATAGGCGATTAAAGGACTTTATTTGGCTTGCGTAAGTCTATTATTGATAAGTGTTGATGAACAAGGACATGTTAAAGGTCTAAACTAACAGATTTAGTAATTGTTGAAGCAATAGAATAAGATATTAATGGATCTGCACATGTTATTATGGGAAGATATGAAATATAGGTCAAACGTCAAATGTCACCTTCACCATGCTATCTATTCGAGGATGAGCTAATAAAGTTAATGTTCACACAACACACCACAACAAATGCAACAAAAATAAACTAATAACAAATGCATAATTTATACAATTTATACAATGTTGCACACAATCAATAACTTATTACTGATTTCAATTTGAGTGAAAAATTGTACCAAACAATAGAGGAAACAAACATTAATGCTTTGAATATTTTGAAAAAAAAACATTTAGAGTTCTAGATTGATTTTTATAACATCTACATATCTGTAAGCAACTAAAAAATGGATGGAACCCTAACTTTTAGAAAAGAGAAAAAAAAGACCTTTTGGAAATTAAAACACGAGCTTGACGACGAGATAACAAAAAAAATGGAGATGGAGTTGAAGAAAGAAAAGGAGTCGAATTTGACTTTGAATCTGAGGTATCTCATAGATCTCACCGTCATTCATCACGAGCACTTGCTTCCATATAAATATCCATCAATCTCTTCGTTGTTTTTGCCAGCTTGGACTTAGGAAAGTTTCCAGTCGAAACTCCATTGGTAAAAGATGAAACCCCACCAGATCTAGGAAGAGCAACATCAAGACGTAGAAGAAGATGATTCACCACTGGCTCACCTTGAAATCCTGTTATGAAGCTATTGAAACCCCAAAAAGATCTCCACTAAGAAAAAATGGATTCAAGGAAGGACAAGAGGATATCTTGTTGAGAATGAGGATGTGGGGATGAATATTGGGGAAAAGATGCGGCTAAATATGTATTTAAAGTCTCTTAATTTGAAACTAAGTGAAGTGATTAGGGGTCTTGGGTAATAATAATTTTGATTAATTTTTTTATAGTTTGTTTTTTTTTTTTAAAAAAAGTTCGGATAGAAATTTAACAAATAACTGATCAACAGTTAAGATTGAGATACATTTACCACCGTTAATATTAGAAGTATTTATGCACTAAAATTTGGACTGTAAGGACACAAACATCTTAAAAGTATAATGAAGGGTAAACACATGCATTGATAAATATGTATATATGGCAAGGATAGTATGGTCTTTGAAAAAATAATTCTTTGCTCTATTTCTGCTTTTTTTTTAAGAAACAGAAATTTCAACTTCTTCGCAATAGTAGAAAAAATGTCTTGGTTTCCATTAAAAGAAGTTTTATATGTTAACCAAACACTTTAATTTCTCTAAAATGTGTTTTTGGCTTTTCAACGACAATGTCAAACAGAGCCTAAGAGTTTTCTGAAATTATAAGAGTTTTTAAAATTATATTTTATATTTTTTTTTCTTCTGAATTTCGATTTCAAGCTAAAGTATATTGTTATGTTATTTATGTTTGTTGCTTTTGAATATGGTAATGATATGAGAATTCAAGAGCTCTAAGATATTCATAGAACTCCCGAAGACTCAGAATTACTTGGTTTAGTAGGCAGACATGTGATTTCATATCGTCATGAGATGAAATCAGTGTTTGGACTTGGAACACGGAAGAGTACTGATAAAAAGAAGAGAAAAGACATAAAGTAACCATTGAAGTTGTCCCAAATTTTAAAAAAAAAACACTTTCACTTTGTAATTATCCTGTTACCCTTCTAAACAATTATGAACCGGTATTATAATACCATTTTTCGATCAACCCCAAATTTTAAGAAGAAAGTCTGTTCATACACCAATCAATACATGACACCTGTTAATTTAATTAAAAATATATTATTTTTTTCATTTTAAGTGTTTCCATTGTCTTTTTTTTTCTTTATTACTCTCTTTCTCTCTCTCTCTCTCTCTTACTTTTTAAATTTTAATTTTGATTTATTTTAAATTTCATTTCATCTTCTACCTCTCTCCATTTTTTTTTCTTCACCTCTCACCCCCATGTCAAGTTGAAGCTCATCCCCATTTTTTTTCTTTTGTTTTCTTTTTGTTGTTCTTCTTCTTCTCCATTCAAATTATATTCATACTATTATTTAGATTTTAATAAATTATTGATGACAAAATTAATTATTTTTCTAAAAAAAATTAAAACTTTAAAGTATTATCAACTACTCATTTTCATATAAATTCAAAATTAGAAATCATAATTTTAAAAGAATAAATTAATTTCCCGAAAATTTAAAGAACTTAATTTAAATCGGATAAGACAAAAACTATATGATACTTTCTAATCATCTCATTATATTATCTCATTTTCATATAACTACAAAATAGAAATGATAATTTTGAAAGAATCATAATTCTCCGAAATTTGAAAAAGTTTAAGTGAAATTTGGATAAAAATACTAAATAATACCTACTAATCATCTTGAAATCTATTGTGCTTATCAAATTGTTCGAATGTAATAAAATGTTTAGATATAGTTTTAAATTAAAGAGAGTTAAGCTAATAGTAGTAAAAAGGGGAGATGAAATTGTGATAAAAAGTGACATTTAAAGTGAGGAGTTTCAATGAAGATGAAAATTAATTTTTGAAGAAGAAGGAAGAAAGAAAAAGAAAAAAATAATAAGGAGAAAAAGTTTAAAAAATAAGAAAAACAAGAAAATGTATTTTATAGCAAAATACTTGCAAAAATAAAATTATATTCGTTTTTTTTTGTTTGTTCACGCTCTTTAAGAGAGTGCATACACTCTTCATACCAGGTGGACGATAAATGATGTAATCATTTCATAATTGTTTAGGGAGGTAGTAGGACGCTTGCATAGTTTAGGTGTCTTTTTGAAAATTCGGGACAACAAGTGTCACTTTAGGTCTTTTCTCTGAAAAAAAACATGCTAGAAAACTCTTAATTAATGATAAGATACGTAATATTTTGAAAGCATAAATATCTAATTATAAAGTTTTTTATATAATTTTATATCACCGTCAAATATGAAGTAGATTTACAAATTAACATAATACATGATAATTAAATGGTGAAACAATTAAATATTACAATTTTGTGAAAATTCCCAAGCAAAGAGATCTAACTAATCAGAGGTTTAATGTGCTTAGTCAGATACCATTGAGGGACTAAAATTAGAATCTATCTATAATTGTGGTGCTATTAACCCTAAAAATTATGAATATCTAACATTTCTTTCCACTAATAAGATAGTTGTTTCAAAAGAAAATGTGGCATAACATTGTAACAAATACCATAGACAACAAATCTAAAATAGACTTAACTTTCTCACATTGGCTATAATAAATCTAAAATAAACAAATTTGATGTGAAATTTTAGTTGACTTTTGCAGCGTAAGTTGTATTTAACCTCCTATTTTGGAAATAATTTGCAAATCATCTATCTATGTTTCAATTCTCATTATTCTATATGAAAGTTCACATAGTCCTTCTCATTTCAAACAAGACTATGTTTTGACATGAACGAATATTCCATAGTGACTGGACTGAGATGTCATCCTTCTTCTAAACCTCTTTTCAAAGTTACACTCTTAAAAAGTCAAGAAAAAAACAAGGCATCAAAATTAATCAAGGTTGGAAAGAAAGACAAATCGCCAACCAAGACAACCATCAAAACCAACAACAACAAAGAAAAAATTAAATAATGAGAATAATTTGTTTACCATTGTTGGACCCAGTTATAAAGCTAATGATTTATTAGCAGATCTCAAGAACAGAAAAGTTTTGAAGAAGCACAAAGAGATTGCCCTTAGTTTGATTTGTGCATATCAATTTATGGACTAAAAACATCAACAAAGTCATAGATCTTGAATTGTTTGTTCTTGCTTAAAATTTTAGTGCATTCAATAATTACACATGAGGCTATAATCGTTATTTCTTGATTGTCAAATATTTGTTGACAAAGTTATCATCAAAGATGAATAACTTATATGCCTTTTCTTGTGCTTTCATGGTAAGTTTCACTCTAATTTTAGCGTTTGATTTATTTATCTTATTCAATAATTATTTTAAGCTTTTATGGTAAGTTTCACTCTAATTTTAGCGTTTTATTTATTTATCTTATTGAATAATTATTTTAACTTTTTATTTTCATCATCTTTAGTTTCTTAGGATTGGACATTTGAAAGAATACCTTACCTCTAACAGCTAGTCAAGAATATTCCAAAAGAGATTTTTCAACCAAGAATTATTAAGTCGTTGTCTGCCAAGAACAATTCAAAAATAAGTTCTCTTGATCTTTTCAGTCCTTCTCATTCATGAAAGTTGCAATCTTTCAAACGGTCATGGGTGTTTTGAAAATTGCAACTTTTCAGAACAGTCACTTCCAATAGCGGGAAATTAAATAAAATGGGAAAGAATTTAAATAAAATGGGTCACGCACAGATCCGAGTTGGGTCGGTCAATTAATTAATTAATTGAAATGTTTCGATTAATTAACTAATTAATTGAAACGTTTCGGTTAATTAACTAATTAATTGAAGCTTTTTAGCCATTTAATTTAATTTAACTTGATTAAATAAATAATTAACTAAATAATTAAAAGAAACTTTTTCCAAAAAATAATATCTCGATCGATCATCTTTCAAAGCCACAGACGAAGTCGAGCCAAGCGAGCAAGCGACGACGACAGTGCGAGGGGTCCCTCTTTCCAACCCTTTTAACAATTAATAAAAGTGTTTCTACATTTAAACTCTCCTATTTTTCTTTCCACCATAGATAAGGGCAAATGCCTTCACTAAAGCATAAGAGGACTTCTCAAATTCCCAACTTTCCAAGTTCCTCTCTTTTCATCTTCCCTCCATTTATCGTAAACTCTTGCTACATCACCTACAATCGACCACATTGATGGGGAATGATTATTACATAGGAACGAACAAGTGTGTACTTTACAAGCAAGGATTAATTGCATCTGGATAAATAGGTTTTCCCTTGGAATTTCCATAGTCAACAAATGTCGGATATGCTTGGTCAATCGGTGGATGTGATTTCTGTAAACTGTAGCACTTTAGTGTATACCTAGATAATCATGTGTCAAACAATTAACCCTTTACTGTTTATGATTATTACGATTGCGTTTGTTTCAACCATGAACACCTCCTGGTTTCATGAGTGTATAGAGAATAGGCTTATGACATAAAATTCTCTTTAAAACGGCTTACACTTCACATTACATAGGTTATTTCTAACCATTTCATCTCGTAGATACACTATTTGATCAAATCTGTCAAACTTAGGAAATCATTAAAAACCTTAAGCTTCTCATTAACAAGACTTAAAGTTTGAACCTTGTTCGTGAACATTGTCTTGAGAATGAATTGAGTTGATTGACAATGTCGAACTGTCAGTCACAACTTTATTTTTCTCCTTAAATCTAGCTCTTGGGATCTCCAGTCTGCTAGATAGAGCTACCGCCATGCTGACTTGTCCTAAGCCGTAAACTCATTCCCTTAGATGATTTTCAACTGCCTCTCTCACTAGACCTTTCATTAGTGGATCTAACACATTATCGCTTGACTTCACATAGCCAATTATGATAATTTCACTAGGAGATCAATTATCATACGGTGTTATGTCTCCATCATATATGAAGATACTTCCCGTTTTACATGAAGCTCCCTGCCCAACTTATTGTTGTTTGACTATCGCAGTGTATGCAGATAGGTCCCACAGGTTTGAGCCAAAATGGAATATAATCTAGGAAATTCTGAAGCCATTCAGCTTCTTTACTAGCCTTATTTAAAGCAATAATTTCAGATTCTATTATGGAGCGAGCGATAATAGAACTTGTGGATTTTACTTCTCCTCCACCAAGTGTAAATACATTATCACTTGTGGATTTTACTTCATTTGACCCGGTGATCCAATTTAAATCAATATACCCTTCAATCACAACAGGATATTTATTATATTGCAAAGCATAGTGTTGTGTATGTTTCAGATACCCAAACACATGTTTCATTGTCATCTAGTAAATTTGATTCGGATTACTACTGAACTGAATCAGTTTGCTAATAGCATATACTATATCTGGTCGCGTACAATTCATCATATACATTAAACTTCCCAGCACTCTGACAACAATGAAATTCAAGTACTTGATCTTATCTAGTACTCTTTCAATATAATGAGATGAGATAATGCTAGTCCCTGAAGAGTTTTCAGAATCCTGATTCCTAAGATCAAATCAACAACTCCTAAGTCCTTCATATTGAACTTGATGGACAACATGCACTTAACATCATTTATATCGTCAATATCTTTATTCATTATTAACATGTCATCAACATATAAACAAACAATGACTTTATGATTCAGAATGTTTTTAATGTAAACACAGTTATCACATTCGTTAATCTTGAATGCATTTGTCAACATTGTTTGGTCAAATTTAGCATGCCATTGTTTGGGTGCTTGCTTAAGCCCATAAAGAGACTTCACAAGTCTGCACACTATCTTTTCTTTACCAGGAAATACAAACCCTTAAGGTTGTTCCATGTAAATTTCTTCCTCCAACTCTTCATTTAAGAAGGCTGTCTTTACATATATTTGGTGGATTTTAAGATCATACACTGCCACTAGTGCTATTAATGTCCTAATTGTTATTATCCTTGTTACTGGAGAGTATGTGTCAAAGTAGTCCAGACCTTCCTTTGTCTGTATCCTTTGACTACAATTCTAGCCTTATATTTATCAATAGTTCCATCAGCTTTCATTTTCCTTTTAAAGATCAACTTTGATCGTGAAGGTTCATTTCTTAGAGGAAGATCAGTCAATTCCCATGTATGATTACTATAAATTGATTCGCTCACTATTGACAACTTCTTTCCAATAAGTTGACTCAGATGAAGACATAACTATTTTAAATGTCTTAGGCTCATTTTCAAGCAACAGTGCCACAAATTCTGGTCCGAAAGAAGTAAGTTTCCTTTTGCTAGTACTACGGTTAGGATCCTTACTAGGTAGGATTTTTTGTTAATTCTTCCCGTGGTCGTTTAGGACTTTTACTTGTCGACTTACATTCAGTTTTATATGGATAAATGTGTTCAACGATATCTGCGTTATTTGACACAATTATCATATTAACATGAATCTTAGAATTATCAGATTTGTGAATCAAAAACTGTTCACAACATATCCAATAAGTACACAATCCACCATTTTGGATCCATTTTTCACCTTTTTGGATAAAGGAACCTCTAACTTGGCTAGACACCCCCACACTTTGAAATATTTCAAGTTAGGTTTTCTTCCTTTCCACAACTCATATGAAATTGATTATGTTTTGCTACGGGTACCCTATTGAGTATCTTATTAGCCGTAAGGATGGCTTCCCCCCAAAGATTTTGCGGTGAACCAAAATTTATCATTAAGGCATTCACCATTTCCTTTAATGTTCTGTTTTTCCATTATGCCAAACCATTTGAATGTGGTGTATAGGGTGCAATAGTTTGATGTATAATACCATATTCCAAACATATCTTGGCAAAAGGAGATTCGTATTCTCCACCCCTATCACTTCGAATCATTTTTATCTTCAGATTCAATTGGTTATACACTTCATTTTTGTATTGCTTAAATGCATCAATTGTTTCATCCTTACCATTAAGCAAATATACATAACAAAATTGAGTGTAACCGTAAATAAAAATTATAAAATACGTTTTCTTCCACGAGATGGTGTTTTCTTCATATCGCATATATCTCTGTATGAATTAAGTCTAAAGGTTTTGAATTTCTTTCAATAGACTTGTAAGAATGTTTAAAAAACTTACTTTACACAAAAATTTAACATTTCGATTTATCGCATTTAAAATCAGACAATACTTCCAAAGTAACCAATTTTCGCAAGGCTTTGTAATTTACATTTCCCAAACGGGCATGCCATAAATATTTGACTCGAATACGTAAACAAAAGCAAAATTCTTATTAATATTATCAACAACCATTACATTCAGTTTAAAGAGAGCCTCATTGAGGTAGCCATTTCCTAAGAACATCTCATTCTTACTTATTACAGCTTTGTCACTAACAACCCGTTCTTAACGAGGAGTGAAGCAGAAATTAAATTCTTCCTAATCGTAGGGACATGGTGAACACTGTTCAAAGTCAACACCTTGTTGGATGTCATTTTTAACATTACTTTCCCAGTTCCTGCAATCCTTGTTGTTGTTGTTGTGTTTCCCATGAACAAATCTTCATCAAACTCAGCAGGAGTGTAGGTTGCAAAGGCTTTCACAGAGAAAATATGTCGAGTGACCCTCTCCTTGGGATTTCCAATTAAGTTGCACTTCGAGATCATTGCACACAAGTCATCTGCATCTTCCATCTTTTTCACGATGTTTGCTTCACTTTTGCCTTTGCCTTTGTCTTTGTCCTTTCTTGGAGCACGACAGTCAGAAGACTTATAACCAGCCTTACCACAATTGTTATAATGCCCTTGAATTTCTTCTTGGTCTGTTTGGACTTCTGTCTGTTAGACTTCTTCCTCTTCTTGTCTTTGATAAGAGCTTCTTCAAGAATATTAGCTCCAATTATTGTCGAACTCTTATGAGACTATTTTTGGCGGTTTTGTTATCTTCCTCAATCTTGAGCTGAATCACAAGATCTTCAAGCTTCGTTTCCTTACACTTGTGCTTTAGATAATTTTTGAAGTGGTTCCACAAATGAGGTAATTTCTCGATCATTGCAACAACTTGAAAAGCTTCATTTACTACCATATCTTCACCAATTAAATCATGGAAAATAAGTTGAAGTTCCTGCACTTGTGATCCAACAGTTCTACTACCTACCATTTTATAGTCTAATTGCGACCACAAATTTTTTCAAGCATGCATCTTCTGTCTTATATTTCTTCTCATGTGCATCCCACAACTCTTTCGAAGTTGTCATTGCACTATATACAGTATATAAGTCATTCTCTAAAGCACTCATAATATAGCCCTTACATAGGAAGTCTGCCTGTTTCTATGCTTCAATAATCATATTTTTTTTATCTGGTATTTAAGCAGAAGGAATTGGAGTTTCTTCGTCGCTAAATTTCTGCAGACCAAGAGTGATAAGCTAGAAAAACACTTGTTGCTGCCATCTTTTGAAATTCACAGCAGAGAATTTACTGGTTTCTCTGCTTGTGGTACAACAGTTCGGGTTGTTGCAACAACACCACTATAACATTGTTGTTTTCCATTTCTCATAAACAAAAATCGATATAGTCTCAGTAAAAAATAACTTAAAAT
The DNA here is from genome assembly GCF_001406875.1 of Solanum pennellii. Classification (NCBI taxonomy): domain Eukaryota; kingdom Viridiplantae; phylum Streptophyta; class Magnoliopsida; order Solanales; family Solanaceae; genus Solanum; species Solanum pennellii. The sequence continues at coordinate 69,187,603 of NC_028645.1, forward strand.
TGCAGACTTAAAGGAGTATAAAACCACAAAGATTTTTGTCTCCACCAGAAACACAATTTAAAATAAAATAATAATTTACTTAAGATTGTTGTCAATCTGTGTTTGAAAAATAGAATTACTAATTCCAACAAAACTTTGTAAAAACATGAAGTTACCAAAGTTTAATGAACCAAGTAAGAGAGATAAACATAAATTAGTTCATAGAAAACTAAAATCTATAACGTACCAGAATTTGGAAAATTAGAAATGAAAAAGATCAAGCCCACTGAATGCTCAGTGTCCCCTAAAGGAAATTATTCCCCTCTAGTATCTGAGGTTTGATTTGGAATATGTCCTCCAAGGATAGAATGATCTCAATCACCAGCCTAATGATACCCAAAACTTTGGCGTCAGCAAACCACTCAACATCAGTAAAGTACATGAAAAACTTTGTGCAGAAGAAGAAGAAATCAAAAAAATTTGTAAGGAAAAATTCTGAAGATGAATGATATTTAATAGGTAAGAGGAAATGGTTCAAAAAGGTTGCAACCCTTTCAGAATCCACACAACCCTTCATGAAAGTTGCAATCTTTCAAACGGTCATGGTTGTTTCTGAAAGTTGCAACCTTTCAGAACAGTCACTTCCAACGGTGGAAAATTCAAAGAAAATGTGAGAATTTAAATAAAATGGGTCGCGCCAAAGCCAAAGCCAAAGCCGAGCCGAGCGACGACGGCGCGAGGGGAGTCCCTCTTTCCAACCCTTTTTAACAATTAATATGAGTGTTTTTATAATTAAACTCTCCTATTTTTCTTTCCATCACCGATGAGGGACAAATGTCTTTTCACTAAAGCATAAGAGGACTTTTTAAGTACCCAACTCTTCAAGTTCCAAACTTTCCAAGTTTCTCTCTTTTCATCTTCCCTCCATTTCCATTAAATCTTGCTACATACCCAACAAATGTCACTTACATAATATTCTTTTTATTAAAAGACACTCAATTTTCTTAAATCTCAAAGTCAACTAATAATTATTTACACAAAAGTCACTAAATTAAGTCAATTAAGGATTTTTCTAATAGAAAGTCACTCGACTAATAATTATTTACACAAAAGTCACTTAATTAAGTCAATTAAGGATACTTATAATAGAAATACACTCAACTAATAATTCTTTTCACAAAAATTCACTCAACTATTGATATTTCATTTAGAGAGTCACCCAAACAATTTGAATAATTTTTAATTAAATTTATTGAACCTTTTTTTGTTTTGAACAGTTTTTTATAATAAATAAATAAATAAAATGCTCATTTTATTTATTTATTAAATTTTATTTAAACATAATTTTTGGCAAATCAATAACATAAGTATTTCACTTTGTGCATGAAATTATTAATAATTTCCTATAGTTCGTATTATAATCCATCTCATCAATAGAAGTATTTCTTAATGAGAGGGCATGCAAAGTTAAACGAATAAATCAATAGGATCTTGCTACATATATATAATACAATCACACTAATAGAAGTATTTCTTAAGGAGAGGACATGCAAAGTTAAACGAATAAATCAATAGGATCTTGCTACATGTTAAAATAACATGGGATGCCTAGTCAAATAAAATGTCAAATAAATGTTCGTATATGTACATGTGACATGTTCTGATCAATCAAATATAGTCATGTCATTTAAATAAGTTGGGTAATTATGGTTTCATAGACTAATTTTACAACCTTTGGCTATAGTTTATTAAGGTTATTGATGTTTATGCAAGAAAAGTTTGTACTTCTATTCCTTTAATAAATATCTTTGTTAGTGATATTTAAAAATAAAAAGCTAAAACTATAGATAATTACCAAGAAATTTCTTTCAACTTGAAGATCATTATCAAAATTAACAGTCTTTTTGATGTTTGCAATAGCGATCTTTGCAACTTTTAATGGAAAGTACAAAACTCTTTCTTGCAGTGCTTCTCCTCCAACTTTAACTATTTCTTTTTTCTCTTATTTAGCAAACACTTCACCAAGAATTTATTTTTTTGGATTTGAAGATCACATAAGCATATAACTTCTTTCACTTCATCACTCCTCTTCAAATTGGCACGTACAAAGACATCTAAAACACAAATTCTTGATACGCATCAGTTTAAAGAGGAGTCATGAAGTAAAAGAAATGATATGCTTATATGATCTTCAAATCCAAAAAAAATAAAAAATCTTGGTGAAACATTTGATGAAATAGAGAAGAAGAATTAGTGTATGTTGCAGGAGAAGCAGTTGTAGGAAGAGAAATTCAAATCACAACGGAAAAAAGATAGAGAAGTGGCTCGAATGCTATTGCAAACATCAAAAGGACTATTAATTTCAACAATGGTCTTCAAGTTGAAGTGGAGAGGGGGAGGAACATGATGATATGTTAGATACTTGAATTTCCTTATTTACTTTATGAAATAAATAAGGGAAAATGCACAAGTACCCCTCAACCTATGCTCGAAATCCCAGAGACACACTTATACTATACTAAGGTCCTATTACCCCCCTGAACATATTTTATAAGTAATTTTTTACCCCTTTTCGTCCTACGTGACACTATCTTGGAAAAACGTCAATTAGCATTGGGTCCACAAGAATTCAGGGAGCAAAAATGATTCCAAAGCTTGTAATGCTTCAATGTCATCCCAGTCAACACAATATCATCCACGTAGACTATTAACAAGGAAATAAGAGCACCATTGCGTTTATAAAAGATTGAGTAATCATTTGACGCATGAGCATAACCTTTGATTTCAAGCATATCGGTTAGCCTTGCATACCATTGGTGGGAAGCCTTTTTCAAACCATAAAGAGATTTCCTCAAATGAAAAACATGATGAGGAGAAGGAGACTCTATGGCAGGAGGGAATTTCATATACACCTCTTCCTCCAAATCTTCGTGTAGAAATGCCTTGTTTACATCTAATTGGAACAAATTCCATCCCTTTTTAGGTGTTATGGCAAGAACACATCTGATATTGGTGATCATAACGACCAGGCTAAATGTTTCATTAAAATCAACTCCTTTCTTCTGCATATCCCCCTAATAATAAGACGAGCTTTCAAACGCTCAACTGATCTATCAGATTGTAATTTTACCTTATAAACCCACTTACAAGGTAAGACTTTACGGCCTTGAGGAAGACAGACCACATCCCAAGTATTATTGTCTAACAAAGCATCTAATTATTTTGCCATAGCATCCTTCCAATTTCGGGGTGTAAAATTTCCTGGGAATAGTTGTTGGGCTAATGAATGTGAGACAGAGAATTAAGAAAATGTTGGTTAGGGGAAGAGAGGCAAGTAAAAGAGAAATAAGGAGATTGAATAGAAGATAAAAAAACAAAATTTAGAAACATCTTCCAGATGTACAGTGCTGCAAACATAATCTTCCAAATAGGCGGGAGTTTTGAGAGATCTGGTAGACCTTTTTAGGATAACAGGATCAAGAGATGGAGAAAGAGACGTGTCTACATGAGATGGACCAAGATCAGAAAATAGGGAAAAAGTATATGGAAGTGTACTTATTCAAACAAGCTGGAAATTAGGAACTGGAATGTGACGATTTATCAAGGGAATTGGGACTAGAAACATTGGAAAATTCAGGATACATAGGAGAAGGAGAAGCAGTGGGAAAGATGGGAACTGAACTATTATAGCTGTGAAGGGAAAACTGTTCTCATGGAAGATAACATTCCTACTAACAAAAAATTTCTGATTCTTGAAATCAAACAACTTATATCCTTTCATTCCATGAGGATATCCAAGAAAAACACAAGTGTGGCTCTAGGATCTAACTTAGTTCTTCCGTGAGGCAAAGTAGGGGCAAAACACAAACATCCAAACACCCTTAAGTGATAGTAGGAAGGAAGTTTTCCAAACAAAATATCATATGGTGTTTTAAATTTTAGAAGCTTGGTGGGACAATGATTGATTAAATAGGTAGCCGTTACAATAAAATCACCCCAGAATTTTGATGGTAAATGAGACTGAAACAACAAAGATAGCCACGTCTAGTAGATGCCTATGTTTTCTTTTAACGACCCAATTTTGTTGTGGTGTAGTTACACAAGAAGTTTGATAGATAATTCCTTTAGATAAAAAGAACAAAGAACCCTCTTGACCGGAACAAAGTTCCATCGCATTATCAGATCTAATGATTTTAACCTTTTTGTGAAATTATCTTTCTACCATAGCTAGGAAATTTTGTAAAGTTGGAAAGGCATTGCTCTTAGTAGATAATAATAAAACTCAAGTCCCCCAACTATAATCGTCAACAACTGTAAGGAAATATCTATATCCATTATAAGTAGGTGCATGAAAAGGTCTCCAAGTATCAATGTGTAAGACTATTGATTACATCAGACTGAGAAACACTAGAAAGAGCAACATAAGTGTTGTGTTTTGATTAAAAAACTGAATTGGAAATCCTATTACAAGATCTACTATAACTTGAAATTGGTGGTTGATCATGTTCCATCACATATTGTCCATTTCTGGATTTACCAAGCACCATTGGTCTCTTCATTAAAAGGCCCTTCATGAAATAGTGAGAAGGATAAAAAAAATAATAGATGTTGGAACTACTTAGATCACTTATGAACAGAGAGTAGATTAAAGTGAAAACTTGGAATAAAAAGGTCATTAGAAATGATAAAGTTAGAAAAAGAGTCTCACTGCTCCTATATGTGTTACTTTAACAGTTTGAGAATTGGGAAATTTGACAAATGTTTCTTTAAGCAATAGATTAAAAGAGATAAAGTTGAAAGTCATATGTTGACTTGCTCCTGAATCAATAATCAATGAAGTTGGGATAATAAGGTTGTGATTTGTATTCAAATAGAAAGAATAAGGCAGAAAGTTTATACCAGCACAGTTCGCATTAGCTATGACCTCAGAATTTTCTTGTTGAAGCAATGACATGATCTGCTTCAGCTGGTCTTGTGATAAAAGATTTCCCGATTATGGTGGATCCACATTGTCATAGAACTGTTTTCCTACTGCCTCACCTGTCATAGCTACATTACCGTGAACAAAATTACTGTTATTTTTGTTCTTAGTAAACTTAAAATTAGGAGGAAACCCATAAATTTTGTAACATTGCTCAATGGTGTGCTCTATTTTCTTGCAATATATGCATGTTGGAGAAGACTTCCTATTCTCATTATATCTTCCTCTTGCAGCCCTGTATTCGGGTGCTCCAGGTCTCTATCCAGAGGTATTTTGTCCAAATGCCACAAAGGAAGAATTCTCCCTAGAGAATTTGGGGTTCATATTCATCTCCCTTTGCTTTTCCTCTTGAATCAACAAGAAATAGGCATTAGTCGTAGAGGGTAAAGGAGAAATTATCTAGATGTTACCTCTGGCTATACAATAAGAGTCATTTAGGACCCATGAGAAATTGCACCAAACGTACATCATGTTTTCTTTCACTTTTTTTTTCTTTTGCTCCTGTGGAGCAAACACATCCACATACTGTGAAAGTATCAAGTGTGTTGAGTTCATACCGCAAACCCTTCATCTTTGTGTAGTAAGTAGAAATGTTAGAGGTCCTTTGAAGAAGCTCATTAAGTTCTTTTTGTAGCTAAAACAACTTTGCTCCACTGCTTTGCCCAAATCTACCCTCCAAATTAGACCATAGTTCCTTGGCGATAGAGGAATAGATTACAATATCTGAGATCTCTCGTGAGAGAGTTAAGCCAGGAGATCATCATATTGTAAGATCTACTCCAAGCTTTGTGTTGATCAATGCCTTTAGCAGGTTTACTCGTGGATACATCAAAGAAATTATATTTATTCTTTGCAGTCAAGACAATCATCATGCCCCTTTTCCATCCTACAAAGCTTTTTCCATCAAAAGGAGTATTCACCTAGTGAATCAGTTTGAGATATAAAATAAGGATTGTCATATGAAGAAAATCAGTAGCGGCACCTAGGGGTGTATATAGTTCGGTTCGGTTTGGTTTTTCATTAAAAAAATCTATATGTTGGCCTTGGTCCCTCCTTGGACATGTGCACTTCAACTTAGGCCAAAAGCATAAGTTGAGGGTGGCTAATGCAGAAATTGACCTCGTCTTGGCCCTAACCCAACCTTGGGTAATGTGTACCTCGGCTCATGGCAAAGCCATAAGTTAAGGGTGGCTATAAGAGTGATGACCCGAAAAGTGGGTAGAAAAAAGTAATGTGGAAAAGAAAAGGAACAGTGAACAAGAGAAGCGACTCAGTCAAAATTGTCAACTGAATAAAAAAAGAAAAGAGAAAAAGAATGTTGAACAAAAAGAAGTAAGAGTCACTTCCACAAAAGAGAAAGAAAGGAGAAAATAAGGCAAAGATGACAAGAAAAAGTAGGGCATAATAGATAATGAAAAAGGTAGGACGCTTAGCCATAATGTCAAGGAGCGCAACAAGTCACTAAAATGTACCCACATTTGCCATATCTGACCTGAGCCTACGTTACAAGCTAACAACATCTTATCGTAATCCTAAGAGTCTAATATGGTGAACTTAAGCTGTGAAAATAAGGGCAAGCCTATGGAGACAAGTACCAATTAGGTGTGAATTTATTTTGAGCGTGATTGTTAAAAAATGATCCTTATACTCAAAGTTAAAATCACTGTGTCAAAAAGGAGGATATCTTTTGATGTGAGGGCACTAGTTGCAATATCGGAAAGTTGGTATTTTGGCGAGAGACAAGAGAGTAGAGGTGTCGGTGCATGGTGAGTCTGTGTCATGGTCTGATCCATATGAGTAAGTCTATCAAGCCTAAGAGGAGAAACATGCAATAAAGCAACGAGAAAGTCGGGATTGATAACTATGTCATTGCGAAAGCTCAAAAAAGAATACTTGTGTACAAAGTTTTGTGTTGAGTAATAGTGCGTCGCTTGAGGACAAACAACAAATTTAAGTTGAGGGTGTTGATTTACCGTGGTTTCACGGAACTTTCAATGCTTTTTCCTTAAGATTGATGTGTGTCTAGAGCCTTTTTGTAATAATTTTAATATGTTTTTATCTTTGTTTTGCAGGAAAGTTGTCCAAAACCAAAATGCAGAAGGATGTGAAGAATTAGTGCAGAGGTGACCCACGAAGGCCGTCGACGGTCCGTCGTTCCATCGACAGACCGTAGGTGGTGACTGTCGACTGTAGGTTTAGGCATCTGGAAGCAATTAGGGGAATTCCGAAAAAAGTGTGGGGCTATGGAGGATCGACGGTCCATCGGCGGACCGTCCTGTCAAAACGTCGATCTGATGAGAGAATGTCCTAGAACCCGATGTTGAAGAAAAGCTAAGTATGAACGACGAGAAGCATCGACGGACCATAGGTAAATCGACGAATCGTGTTGTTGGTTCGTCGATTAGATCAGAGAACGCATAGTGAAGGTTGAGAAAAAATGCTAAGCATGAATTGAAGGAGGTAGTCGACGGTCCGTCGTTTGATCGACGGACCGTCTGTGGGGGTCGTCGATTGAAGCCGCGTTTTGTACAAACATTCCTTATTTGAATTCCTTTTAATTTAGGACTCTGTGTTTTTATAAATAGGGTGTAAAATCTCGTTTTTGGGGGTTGGATTCTATTACTAGTTTCTTAGTTTTTTTCTTTGAGATTTGTCTTTGTAACTTGGGCATTAATTCAAATTTCAGGATTTGGTTTTTAAGATAATTGTGTGATTCCAAGTTGAATTTACGGATTTTCTTCAAATTTGACAAAGTAAGTTCATGATTTATTATTTGTCAACCATGAATTGTGTTCTTCTATGCATGGGTAACTAAATCCACAACTCGAGTTGTGGGAACTATGGGTGATTAACAAAATAAACCTAGCTAGATAACAATTCTTAAATATGTTATTGCATGCATCGATAATTCTTTCATTTAGAAGTCTTTTTAATGAGTGCACGCGTTAGAACATGCCTTATTGCTACTTGTCGGACCAAGGGGGTACTTAATAGGAAAAGAATTATCGACATAGATTCAGTGGGATACTATCTAATAAGCTAGTTTCAATTGGTGCAAAGTAATAACTAAGCCATACATCGAATATGATGCTTAATATGAAGTAAAGGTAAGGGTTAGTAATTTAGACACACGTAGCGGGACCAAGGTACGGGGTGAAATTCTCTAAATGCTGGACCAAGGATTTAGAGATACATAACTTATCACTTTTCATGGAAAACACTAGGGAGGAATTGTTATAAGTAGGATTATGGCATTATGAACCTATGAGGAACACTTACACCCTAGTTACTCTCACAACTTGATAAACACCAATAATTCTCTCTTGTTACTTGTTTGATTTCACAATATTACAATACTTTGTTTCACAAAACCCCCCTCTTTAATTACTAGTTTTCGGAAAGGACTTGACTAAATAGATGTAATCGTGCATTGAAGTTAAGTCTAAATCATTTTCCTCGTGGGATCGACCATAGCCTAATAGTTGGGTTCTTTACTTGATACGACTGCTTATACTTCTTTAGGTAAGTGTAATTTGAGCGTATCAGCCCTCTTATCCCACATTAAAATGATTCCGCCTCTTGTTCCACTAGCTTCCAGACAAGCCTATCTGATCCATCTACCTCCCCATCTGATTCACTACTTCTGCAATATTCCCCTCAAGCTTAGTTTCTTGGAGAGAGATAATGTTTTCCCTCCATTTAGAAATTAAGCTTTTGACAGTCTGCCTCTTCTCCTTATTATTCATTCCCCGAACATTCCACGACACTAGCTTAAACTTCATATTGTAACTAGAGTGATGTTCCTCCCCTTTTTCCTATTCCTGGAGCTTTTGAATGTTACATCAAACGAGAAAAGACTTTTAAGGTTTTTGGCATCTTTGATTTTGTTCTTTTTATCTTTAGTGCCTTGTTCCACTCTTCTTGCTTGTCTAGAAGACAACTATCTATTTGGAGAAGTAATTATATGGCCTCCTCTTCATGTCCTTGGAAATCAATTCTAAAGATCTTCCCTAATTTGATCAAATTCTGCTGCACTCAAAAGGGATCTTGTTGTTGCTGCAGAAATGGGATGACTTCCTCCACTTTCCAATCAACAATTTATGTATTTGAATTTCGTATCACTAGCCCATTCCCCCTAATTTTTGTGCTACTGCTAATTCCATTCCTGTCAATGTAATGGTGAATTTCTTCGCCATAACCGTCGCAGTTTTCCTATTTTCATCTTCAGATATCATCATGACAACCTTTGCATATGTACTCTTTTCTGGTGAGACTGTTATAGTTGCATGCATAACTTCAATGTCACATGCAAAGCCTTGTTCTTCTGATCGGTTAGGCTTTCCTCCTTGTAAGTCATTAAAAATGACTTGAGATGCATTTTATGGGCCTTTGGATCCTTTAAATATATGATGGTTATGGGCTTTTGTACAAGTCTCAAATCAAATTTCTCATTTAAAAACATAAATGCTGCTCATGTGAACCACGTGCACTAGACATTCCAGTTGTCAACACAGAGCCCACGTGCTGAGTTGTACCAAAATCCCTAAAAAGGTTTTATATCCTATATTGCAATTGTATGCAACTTCTATACCCTGCGTAAAGTCATTAACTAGGAAAAATCTTTGTCCTCTTCTCCTGCAGTTTCGCTACCACTTTCAGAAGCAATTCAAACCTTAGTTTGCCCTCCAGCCAAATAGGGAAGTAACATTTTATCCCATCACATGAAATAAACTCCTCAAACGATAGATTTCTTCCATCATTCTTCACCGGGATTTTCTCTCATTTCATGTGTTTTTTAATCTTCCTTTCTTCTTTCTTTGCACCCCATCCTCCGTATAATTCCCCTATGTCTTTAAATATCTTCTTGGACCACAAACATAGGGGGGATCCCTACTACTCTAATCTATGTTTCTCTCACAGAGGTAGTGTGGGAGATGCATCATATTGTTAGGCTTCACTAGTTGATCTCGAATTTGTTGTTCTTCCACCTCCATTGACCTTGTATGGTTTGTTCCCCCGTATATCTATTAGGGACTCAAATAACAATGTCTCATTGTACAATTCATATATGTTTAACACTAAACACTTTTTTCCAGTTTGCTGAAACCTACTTTCTGATATCCGCAAGAGTTAATTTTTCCTTCAATTATTCACTGAAGTATCCTATCAGGCATCTCTTGAGGAGGTCTTCCTATTGTATATTCACTGACTTGGTTATCTGGATTCCTCCTTTGCTCCTATTAATATCAGTCCTTCTTAAATTTCTACTCCTCTATCTATTTCCTTGTACAACCTCTACATACGGGTCGTCATCCTCATTCACCCTATAGAAAGGTGTGTCCTTCGTCTTTCTATGGCATTAAATAAACCTTTTAATCTTAAGTGCTATGTCCAGCCACCCTGCATTCCATGTAAGCTCAGGAATAATTAACGCATGACCTTCCCCCACTATTTAGAGATATTATGCTTATAAATTTCCCATATCCATTTTGTTTCCTTGTACAGAAGTGTTCTGCTCCTTGCTTTGAAATTTCCCACCTCCTAATCTTCTTTTGTTCCTTTGAATCTTCTTTCAGACAGGACCAAGTCTATTCCATAGACTTATTTCTCATAACTGATCTTTGCATCATCTTTTAGCTTTTTTCAACCCATTCGTACCATTAAGACTTTCCCATGATCCATCTGGTTATGTCAAATGATATGAAATTTTGTTCTCCTCCATCCTCCGATCCAAGGTGTATGCAATAATCACAGTGGGTGATTATTGTTGGCTTGAAAGAAAAGGGCTTGGATTCCGGCAGCTCCTATAGAAAAATGGGCTTCTGCAGTCCTAGAAAGTAGGAAAGCGAAAGTTCATTGGAAAACGTGTATTCCTATACAAGGATTTACAACTTGACCAAAAACTTAATGAGGAAAATGAGAAAGAAGTTTAATTTAACTAAGATCTATAAGCTTGGAATTTGGAACAAACAAATTGTTTTATCTACAAATTCTTTCTCACTAACTATTCTTTAATTATTTATAATATTCTCCACTATATTATATTATTACCGTAACTCATACTCTCAAAACAAACAAACAAGACATAAAATTCCGTTATAAAGTTCTTTTTAGGCTAGTTACTATAGAACTTCCACAAGCCAAGTACATTGTCTAGTGATTCCTGTAAGGCCTTATCATCCTCCAAACCTCGATGATGGCAAAAGAGACCATATTAGCGTCAACAACAATGAGGGAGAAAGGTTTGCCCTGTTCTTTGTGGTAAATGTGGTTGTAGGGGAGATATTTTATAGGTAGAATAAATTGGAGGGAGAATAAAAATTAGAGGTGAACTGTACCATGAAAGCCCAAGGAAAGGTATATAAACTGTTCATATTTGATGATAACTTTGTCAACAAATATTTAACAGTTAAGAAATAACTATCATAACCACATGGGCAATTGTTGAATGCATTCAAATCATAAGCAAGCATAAACAACTCAAGATCTATAACTTTGTTGATTCATTTAGCCCATAAAATTACATGCACAATTCAAACCAAGCACAATCGTCTTTTGTGCTTCTTCAAAACCCTTTTGTTTTTGAGATCTGCTAACAAATCATTCTCTTTATAACTATGTCAAACAATGGTCAACAATTCACTCTCATTATTTATTTTCCTTTGACTTTGTTGATTTTTGTGGTTGTCTTGGTTGACAATTTGTCTTTCTTTTCAGTCTTGACTGATTTATATGTCTTGGTTTTCTCTCAGCTTTTTCAAAGTGTAGGTTTATAAGGAAGATGGCATCTCACTCCAATCACTATGACAAATTCTTTCATGTGAAAAACAAATCGACACACCACAATAGTTTATATCATTCATTTTCTTGTTTTTATTCTTCAAAGCATCATCATCATCACCCTTATATTTGATCATGTGCTTGAGAAGATCATACATCATGGTCGGTTTGAAAGCGTACATTGTTCGAAATCAAAGTGTCCAAAACAATCGGACTTAAAGAAATCCTCAATTTTTCATCGCTCAATGTCTTTCTAAAATAATAAAATTTAATGTCTATGACTAATTTTACAACAAAATCACCCGTCAAATTTGTAGGATCATCTATACACATCTCAACCTGAAACTCTTTAATACTAAAATTTTTGATAGTATCACGTCGGGTTTTTGATCTGCGTTCACTATCTCTAATGGATACGTCAACATTATCATCAATATTGTCATCTTCTTTCCTCTTCATTATCCTCTACACTTTCCTCTTTAGCAGATTTTCCACTTTTAATATCATCTACTTCATCACTTTCTTAACCTTCCTCATCATCTTCTTTATCACTTTCAGTTTTTCCCTCATCTTTATNGCTTCTTCAAAACCCTTTTGTTTTTGAGATCTGCTAACAAATCATTCTCTTTATAACTATGTCAAACAATGGTCAACAATTCACTCTCATTATTTATTTTCCTTTGACTTTGTTGATTTTTGTGGTTGTCTTGGTTGACAATTTGTCTTTCTTTTCAGTCTTGACTGATTTATATGTCTTGGTTTTCTCTCAGCTTTTTCAAAGTGTAGGTTTATAAGGAAGATGGCATCTCACTCCAATCACTATGACAAATTCTTTCATGTGAAAAACAAATCGACACACCACAATAGTTTATATCATTCATTTTCTTGTTTTTATTCTTCAAAGCATCATCATCATCACCCTTATATTTGATCATGTGCTTGAGAAGATCATACATCATGGTCGGTTTGAAAGCGTACATTGTTCGAAATCAAAGTGTCCAAAACAATCGGACTTAAAGAAATCCTCAATTTTTCATCGCTCAATGTCTTTCTAAAATAATAAAATTTAATGTCTATGACTAATTTTACAACAAAATCACCCGTCAAATTTGTAGGATCATCTATACACATCTCAACCTGAAACTCTTTAATACTAAAATTTTTGATAGTATCACGTCGGGTTTTTGATCTGCGTTCACTATCTCTAATGGATACGTCAACATTATCATCAATATTGTCATCTTCTTTCCTCTTCATTATCCTCTACACTTTCCTCTTTAGCAGATTTTCCACTTTTAATATCATCTACTTCATCACTTTCTTAACCTTCCTCATCATCTTCTTTATCACTTTCAGTTTTTCCCTCATCTTTATCATTTATTTTCTTTTCTTCATTTTTATTTTTATCTTCCTCCTTTATAGTTTTCTAGAATTTCTAACTGATTTTTCTTCATTATTACTTTCAACATTTTATTTGTATACATCTATAGAATGTAATATATCATCTATTTGTGAAAGTACTTGTTCAACAAGTTCTTCTGATAGTGTTTGTACTTTAGCTATTTTACTTGATTTACTAGAGGTTGATTCATTTGTTTTTTCTTTCAGAAGTCATTTTATCTACGAATAAGAAAAAAATAAAAATAAAAATACAATTGAATTGGACATCATTAAAAAATATAGCAATAAATTTACTAATACAACATAATACAATAATTAATATAAATTTACTAATATAACATAATACAATAATTAACATAATTATTAATAGTCTACTGATTTGATTTCTTCAATTAGATGATGTGTCTATTGCAATAGATGATCCATTGCAATAGATAACTTATTTGTTTCAGATGACAAGGCACATGTCGGAAGAAATAAAAAAATCTCGCTACTAATTTGATTCCTTCCAACATATGACTCATTTGTTGGAATAGTAGCTCATCTATTACAACAAATAGGTCATCTACTGAATATAACATATCAATAAAACAATTTTTGCACAACACTTATGTTTTACCAATATTTGTCAATAGCACCAACAAAATCAAATACTCATGATTACACATGAATTATTGACTTAAAATTTCGACTTAACAGTAAAGAACCTCTGCAATCTAAATACACATGAATCATTGACTTAAAATTGCAATTTACATACTTAACAAGCTTCACAAAGAAAGTATCGATTGAATGACTAACCAGAGAAGGATCAACAATAGAATATGTCTCATTCTGTGGAAAAATATATCATGTTGTTCCTCCTCAATCATCTCCTTCTACATTTGTAAGAAAAGCATTTATTACACGTTCTCTTTTTTCATTGATAAAATTTTCCAATATTGTGTTTTCAACTTCTATGGACTTTTCTAATCTAATACGTTAATTTCTTCTTCTTCTCTTTGTCTTTGTGCACTAATTTTGTCGGTGAGAAGAATTTTTTGAACGACGTTATTTTCGGTGATTCAATTTTAGATATATATAAAAAAGATGAAGGTAGAGGTGAAGTTGTTGGTACAAATGTATAACTACGATTTGACTTTTTTTTTTCTAATTTGGGTCTCTGAGCATCTTGGGTCTACAACCTTTTGTGCCTAAGGTTGTTAGTTTCGGAGGCCCATTCATCAAAAAGAGCATGTACAAAACCAACATTCCAGATTTTTCCTTGTATATAGATTTTATTTTTTTTCCTTTATTAGGGGAGAATAATTCTGTTACGTAGGAGGTACAATTTTTTTTGTTATATATTCAGCGTTATAAAAAATATTGGACAAACAATGGAATATAAAGAAAATTTCTTTATAGTTATTTCATGGTATCAGAGCAAGATTTTAATTCCTTGATTCTTCTCCTTTTCAAATCTCGTTTCTTTTCTTCACTGTGGTTCTTTTCTTTTCAATCATGGGTGATAATCCTACCATTACATTCCAAACAACTACAATGGTTGTCGCTTACGTTACTGATTTTCTTCATATTCCCATCCTTATTTTATATCTCAAACTGATTCACCACGTGAATACTTTTTTTGATGGAAAAAGCTTTGTAGGATGGAAAAGGGGCATGATGATTGCCTTGACCGCAGAGAATAAGTATGATTTCTTTGATGAATCCACGAGTAAACCTGCTAGGCACTGACCAACACAAAGCTTGGAGCAGATCTGACAATATGATGATCTACTGGTTCAACTCTCTCAGGAGAGATCTCAGATAGTGTAATGTATTCCTCCACCGTCAAGGAACTATGTTCACATATGGAGACTAGATTTGGGCAAAACAATGGAGCAAAGTTATTTCAACTGCAAAAAGAACTCAATGAGCTTGTTCAAAGAATCTCTAACATTTTTTACTTACTACACAAAGATGAAGAGACTGTGAGATGAACCCAAAACACTTGATACTTTCACACTATATGCAGGTGCTTTCTCCTAGGGGGCAAAAGAAAAAAATGTGAAAGAAAACATGATGTACGTTTGGTGCAATTTCTCATTGGTCTAAACGACTATTACTGTATAGCCAAAGATAACATCTTGATGATTTCTCCTTTACTCTCCACAACTAATGTCTATTCCTTGTTGATTCAAGAGGAAAAGCAAATGGAGATAAAAATGAACCCCAAATTCTCTGGCGAGAATTCTTCCTTTGTGGCATTTGGACAAAATACCTCTGGATTGAGACCTGGAGCACCCGAGTACAAACATGCAAGAGGAAGCTATAATGAGAATAAGAAGACTACTCCAAGATGCAGATATTGCAAGAAAATAGGGCACACCATTGAGCAATGTTACAAAATTTATGGGTTTCCTACTAATTTTAAGTTTACTAAGTACAAAAATAATAAAAATTCTATTCACGGTAATGCAGCTATGACAAGCGAGGCAGTAGGAAACCAGTTCTATATAAAGTGGAACCACCATAGTCAGGAAATATTTTATCACAAGACTAGCTGAAGCAAATCATGTCATTGCTTCAACAAGAAAATTTTGAGGTCATAGCTAATGCTAACTGTGCCGGTATAAACTTTCTACCTTTCTCTTTCTATTCCAAACCAAATCACATCCTTGGTATCCCAACTTCATGTATTATTGATTCAGGAGCAAGTCAGCATATGTCTTTCAACAAAGGATATTTTATCTCTTTTAATATGTTGCCTAATGTAGCATTTGTCAAATTTCCTAATTCTCAAACTGTTAAAGTAACACATGTAGGATCAGAAAACCTCTTTTACTAACTGTTTCAACATTTCTAATGTTGTTTTTGTTCCATGTTTTCACTTTAATCTACTCTCTATTCTCCAACATCTATTAATTTTCTCCTTCTCACTGTTTCATGCATGGCCTTTTAATGAAGAGCCCAATAGTGTTTGGTAAGTCCAGAAATGGACTATATGTGATGGAACATGATCAACCACCAATTTAAAGTTTTATTAGATCTTTGTAATAGGATTTCCAATTAAATTTTTCAACCAAAACACAACAATTATATTGCTCTTTCTAGTGTTTCTCAGTTTGATGTAATCAAAAGTTGTGGCATGATAGGCTAGGCCACATACCTCTGTCCAACATGAAGAATATCAATGAAATTTCTTTTCTTATTTTTTTTATCTAAGTTTATTGAGCCTTCGTAATATTTGTCCTTTAGATAAACAACCCAAGCTTCCCTTCCCCAATAGTGATATTTCTAGTAAGCATTTTTTTTGTCTTATACACATTGATACTTGGGGACCTTTTCACACACGTACTTATGATATATATAGATATTTCCTTATAATTGTTGACAATTATAGTAGGGGGACTTGGGTTTTCTTATTATCTACCAATAGTAGTGCCTTTCCAACTTTACAAAATTTCCTTGCTAGGGTAGAAAGACAATTTGACAAAAAGGTTAAAATCATTAGATCTGATAATACTACGGAACTTGGTTCCAGTCAAGAGGGTTCGTTTTTCTTTTTATCAAAAGGAGTTATTCATCAAAATTCTTAAGTAGGTACACCACAATAAAATGGTGTCGTTGAAATAAAACATAGGCATCTACTAGAGGTGGCCAGATTTTTGTTGTTTCATTCTAATTTACTATAGAAATTTTGGAGTGATTCTATTCTTAGATATTCCTATTTAATCAATCGTTGTCCACCTAGCTTCTAAAATTTAAAACACCATATCATATTTTGTTTGGAAAACTCCCTTTCTACCATCACTAAAGGGTGTATGGATGTTTGTGCTTTGCCCCTAATTTGCGTCACAGAAGAACTTATATCCTCATGGAAAGAAGGATATAAGTTGTTTGATTTCAAGAATTAGAATTTTTTGTTAATAGGAACGTTATCTTCCATGAGAACAGTTTTCCCTTCACAACTATCAATAATTTAGTTCCCATCTTTCCCACTACTTCTCCTCTTCTAAGTATCCTGAAGTTTCAGTATTTTTAGTCCCAATATCCCTGATAAATCATCACATTCCAGTTCCTAATTTCCAGCTTGTTTGAATAAGTACACTTCCATATATTTCTTCCCTATCTTCTGATCTTGGTCCATCTCATGTAGGCACGCCTCCTTCTCCATCTCCATCTCTTGATTCTGTTATCCTAAGAAGGTCTACCAGATCTCTCAAATCTCCCGCCTATTTAGAATATTATGTTTGCAGCACTATACATCTAGCAGATGTTCCTAATTTTTGTTTTTTTGTCTTCTATTCAAGCTCCTTCTTTCTCTTTTACTGCTCTCTCTTCCCCTAACCAACATTTTCTTACTTCTCTGTCTCACATTCATGAGCCCAACAGTTATTCCCAGGTAGTTTTACACCCCGGGTTGGCAGGAAGCTATGGCGAAAGAAATAAATGCTTTGTTAGCCAATAATATTTAGGATGTGGTCCGTCTTCATCCAGGTCATAAAGCCTTACCTTGTAAGTGGGTTTATAAATTTAAATTACAATCTGATAGATCAGTTGAGCGTTTGAAAGCTCTTCTTGTCATTAGAGGGGATATGCAGAAGGAGGGAGTTGATTTTAAAGAAACATTCAGTCCGATTGTTAAGATCACCACTATCATATGTGTTCTTGCCATAACAATTAAAAAGGGATGGAATTTGTTCCAATTAGATGTAAACAATGCATTTCTACACGGAGATTTGGAGAAGAGGTGTATATTAAATTCCCTCCCGGCATAGAGTCTCCTCCTCATTATGTTTGTCATTTGAGGAACTCTCTTTATGGTCTGAAACAGGCTTGCCGCCAATGGTATGAAAGGTTAACCGTTGTACTTGAGTTCAAAGGTTATGCTCATTCGTCAAATGATTAATCACTCATTTATTAACTCAATGGTGCTTTTATTTCCATGTTAATAGTCTATGTGGATGATATTGTGTTGACTGGGGATGACATTGAAGAATTACAAGCTTGAAATCATTTTTGTTCTTTGAATTTCAAATTAAAGATTTGGGAAGCTTACATTATTTTTTAGGGATGGAGGTGCTACGTGAATCTACTGGTTTGATCCTCAATCAGTGAAAATTCATTCTTGAGGTCCTTTCTGAGTATATTTGCCTCGAACTCACACCTGAAATTTCACCTTTGGATCCGTCCCTGAAATCGAAAGTTGATGAAAGTGAATTTTTATCAGATCCAACCTCATGTTAGAGGTTGATTGGTCAGTTGAACGGCATGACTCACACTCGTCCCCACCTTGCTTTCTCAGTTCAACACCTAAGCCAATATATGAAGCTACCTCGTACTTCACACTACACTTCTGCAATTCATGTCTTGCGCTACTTACTTGGCACTCCAGGTTTGGGCCTTTTTATGTCCTCCAATCCTTCCGTTCAGCTGCTTGCTTTTTGTGACGCAGATTGGGCGTCTTGTCCTGAGACTCATCGTTCAGTCAGTGGTTTTTTCATAAGTTTAGGTGGCAACCCTATCTCCTGGAAATCAAAGAAAAAAACATTTGTGTCTCTTTCTTCTGTAGAAGCAGAGTACCATTCTATGAGACGGATATTTGCAGATTTCACATGGTTGGCCCGGTTGTTTGAGGATTTATCAGTTCCACCTTCTTTTCCTGTTTCCCTTCACTCCGACAGCCAGACGACAATTCATATAGCTAAAAATCCAATCTTTCACGAGCATATCAAACATGTGGATATTGATTGCCATTTTGTGCGTCAATAATATCTGGCCGATTTGATTTCTCTTTCCTTTATCTCTTTTTCTTCCCAGCTAGCGGATCTCTTTGCTAAACCTTTATCTGGTACTTCTCACCGAAGTCTTTTGAGCAAGTTGGGTGTTTGTGCCGCCCCTCCAACTTGAGGGGGGGGGGTGTTTGTGAGAAGCATTTTTCCGATGACTTTATTTCCGGTGATTCAGTTTTAGATGGATATAAATAAGATGAAGGTAGAGGTGAAGTTGTTGGTACATATGCATAACTACGGTTTGACCTATTTTTTTTACTAATTTAGGTCTATGAGCAGATTGTGCCTTGGGCTTTTACGTTTCGGAGGCCCATGTCATCAACAAAGAGCATCTATAAAACCTACGTACTTTCCAGATCTTTCCTTGTGTAAAGATTTTTCTTTTTTCTTTTTGTTAGGGGAGAAAATTTTTGTTGCGTAGGAGGTACAATTTTTTTATTATATATTCAGCATTGACAGAATATTGGACAGTCACTGAAATATAGGAGGTACAATTTTTTTTTATATATTCAGCGTTGTACAGAATATATGACCGACAGTGGAATACAAAGAAAATTTCTTTATAATTCTTTTAAATTCTCCTTCTATACTTTTTAGTAGAGTAGTAGCAATTGTTTTTTTTTAGTCATTTTATCTACACTACATGAAACAATAATAAAATTATTAACAATCATAAAAAAATTTTTAAAAAAAGAAAAGAAGTCACTAATACAATTTATAGAATAAAATACAAAAAATGAGGAGAAGGAGATATGATAAGAAGTTATACGATAAGAAATATAGTGGAGATATGATAACTTTACTTAGTAAGTAATCATGGATACATAATCTACATGTAAAAAAATAAATACAAAATGTGATGATGCAAAAATAAATTCATTATCCTTAGATAAATTTGAAAGTTAATACAAAAGTACAAAAAGAAATAGGGTAAACAATTGAGATGGATTAAGGTTTTTTGTGGTAAGAAAGATACTTTGGCAATTTTATGGCTTTTGATCAACAAAATGAATATTCCTGAAAAAGGATGTACAACCTGAATGAGAAAAATGAGAAGGAAGTTGAACATGATATTTCAACTCAGATTCATAAGCTTGGAAGTTGGAACAAACAAATTGTTTTACCTACAACATCTTTCTCACTAACTATTCTTTAATTAATTATGGAATTATCCACTATATTATATGCTTACCATAAATTCGCAGAAAACTTATATTCCTGCAAATTTTCATACTTATTCCTAGAAAAATCCCCATGTAATTCACAGTTTTCTTGTAGTGGTACTGACAACTCCATGTGGATACCATTTTCCTCACAAAAAGCATCAATTCTTGAGAAGTAAATTCACCACCTCTGCCCGAACGGAGAGCCTTTAAAGAACATCCACTTTGCTTCCCTACTAATGCCTTGAATTTCCTAAAATTCTCAAAAACTTCAGATTTGAACATCAAGAAATTAACCCAACTCATTCGGCTATAATCATCAGTAAACAACATAAATATCGACTCCACCTAAGGATTCGATACTCATAGGACCACAAACATCTGTGCACCAACTCAAGACAACTTGAAGCCCTCCATGCCTTGTTTACAGGAAATAAGTCTCTACTTTGCTTCCCATAGACACACCCTTCACAGAATTCAAGATCATCAATTTTAGGTAGCCCAATGACCATATTCTTTTGACCCAACAACTTCAGCCCTTTAACATTCAGATGTTCGTACCTTAGATGCCATAAACTAGTATCACTAGTTTTCGCAATTAAAGCACAATTTTGCACACTAGACACTTCTGATTTTGTGTCATGGAAATCTTGACAATGTTATGCGAAGATTTCTTATCATAAACAGGGCAACAACAATCATCAAAAAAATAGAGCAACCACCAGTTATCAGTTTCCCGACACTTAACAAATTATGAGCTAAATTGGGAACATATTGCACATCATGTAGGAGCTTTACATTACCCTGGGTGGTTTTTATGGAAATCGTACCTTTACCTTCAACAAATATTAGCTTGTTGTCTCCAAGTCGAACCTCACTTTTTTGGGATTCATCAAGGTCTTTAAATATGGTTTGAGCACCCACTGTCCATGAACCACACTCCATTAAGGTCATCATCGATAGAAGATTTTTCATGAATAAATTACTCTCCTCTTCAATTTCCTGTGTGAAATTTGCTTGATTTTGGTTATCCCTCTGCTTGGTCCAGCAATCCACTTTTATGTGGCCCGACTTCTTGCAATATATTCTAGGTGTTTTGATGATCCTCACAAATGCGGGGACCTGGTTCCTGGCAGAGTGCTCTCGTCCAGATACAAATGGGGTACAGTCATAAAAGTTGTCATGTCAGGTGGTAGGTGAAAAGTGCATTATCCTACACCAATAAGAAGAGCGGACGAGATTGTATGTTTTAGTATCTCGCAAATGCAGGGACCTGGTACCAGGCAAAGTTTTCCTCCATCAGATACAAAATTGGTTACAGCTGTAAAGCTGTCACGTCAGAGGTTGGTAAGGCGTCAGTGTACTACATCAATCAGAATGGAGGAGGGTGTTTGTCCAACGGATAATAACTCTTTATGTTTGATATTTTTAGCATGACAAACACCATATTATATTCATTCATCCAAAGAAGGAAGTCAGCCAGCAAGCCTTTTCAAGAACTCATATAGAAGTTTGCAAGGGACCTGGTTCCCGCAAGCAAGGGACCTGGTACCCGCAAGACTGCGACGTGAAAAGGACGAAAAGACAGCTGTCAGAAAAGCTGTCATCTCTGATGCGGTAGGTGCACAGCTTTTCCAACAGCAGGCCTTCAGCCAATGGGATGACTTCAACGAATTTGTGGGAATTTATATTATCTCTTTCCAACAAACACAAATTCAAGACTTGGCAAATTAAACTTGGATTTTCTCTGAAAATTCACAAGCTTGAACAGAAGGCCATCTTCAAGGAAGAACATTGCTCAACTCAACAGAAGGACCTGATAGAGTAAAGAAGAATCTTTGTTGTATTTAGAGCTTTGTGTCTATGTACTTACATTGTAAATCTGTTCCTAATCTATAAAGGATTCAGATATTTGTTTTGGGTTTGTAAAAGTCTAAATCAGTTAAGGCTAACTGATTTAGTGGGCAACATTGGTTTGTTGCTTAGTCAAATTCTAAGTCATCTAGAGTTAGGTGGTTTAGTGGGCGGTGTTGTATCCGCTTAGGCTCTTCAAGTAATAGGTAGATTACTTGATCGTGAGATTAATAACTTTTTCTCACATTGTTTGTAACCGGGTTTCGCTTTTGCTTGAGAAGATTAGTGAAGACGGTTGTAAATCCTGTGCAACAGGTCGTGGTTTTACTCCCTTGAGCAAGGAGGTTTCCACGTAAACAGCTTGTGTTGTGTTCTTTATATTGTTTAATCTTCCGCACTGTTCTTGCTGTGTCAAGGGACCTGGTCCGTTGACTGGTAATGGTCGCACACATTCCAACAAGTGGTATCAGAGCAGGTGCTCTCTATCTGGTTAACACCAAGAGAGAAGTTCCTGCGAGAAATGGCGTCACTGCTGAATAAACAAAGAAATCTGTCTCCCACAAGACCTCCTCTTTTTGATGATAAGCTCTACAAATATTGGAAGATTCAGATGAGAGACTATCTCATGGCTGAGGACAGCGAAGTATGGGACGTCATGTGTAAAGGTCCTTATGTGCCAACTATGGAGGTTAAAGATGGAGAGGTCAAAAGAGTCATTCCAAAAACTAGACAATAATATAATGAATCTGACAAGCAACTAGTTCGAAAAAATTACAAAGCCAAGAAGTTGCTTATGTGTGGCATTGGAATGAAAGATTATGATTTGATCTCTTCATGTGAATCAGCCAAAGAAATTTGGGATATCCTGAGAAATACCTTTGAAGGTACTGAGGAAACAAGGAAATCTAAGCTAGATTTCTTTACTGCGCAGTTTGAAGGTTTCACCGTGGAGGAAGGTGAACTAGTTCATGAAATTCAGACAAGATTCTCCACCATAACCAATGAGCTCATGTTTCTTGATGAACCTATCCCGGTGTGCAAACAAGTCTCTAAGATACTGGAAACTCTTCCAAGATCTTGGATAAATGAATGTGTGTTAGCTGAGGAGACAAAGGGGCCTGAAGAGGCGACTCCAGATACACTATTTGAGCTTCTTCAAGCTCATGAGTTGCATAAAAAAAGGGAGTGTCTCATTCTGAAGGAAAAATACAAAAGGACTGATATGATTGATGAGACTGATCAGAATAAAGAAAATTATGTCAAGAGTGTAGAAGGTAAAGACAATGAGGGGGACCTGGTCCGTCCCAAGATAAGCAGAAGAGAAGTCTTCTTCAGGACATTAAAAAGGGATATGGCTGCATGGAAAAAATCCTCAAGTGATTCAGATGATTCCGAACACACAGATAATGATTTCATGACAAAGTCAAACGAGGAAGATGCTGATGAAAAGGTAACTCTATCTTATTTCAAGCAAAACTTGAATACCTTTTCTACTAACAAGTTGAGAAAGCTAGCAGTTGTATTACTTGATTTGATAAGTGAGCTGACAAGTGAGAAGGATCCCATAAGCAACAGTCTAGATATCTCTCAAGATGGAAAAATTGCATTAGTTGCCCAAATATCTGATATTAAAAGTCAAATGCTTGTTCTAGAAGCTGAAAATCTAGAACTGAAGAAAAAGATGAAAGGGGTAACTAATAAAACTTTTAATGGAAAGAATGAGGCAAGCAGCTTGCAGCTGGAGCTTGAGAATAAGCTGCACACTGCTGAAATGAAGACCAAAATTGCATTAGAAAGAAATCTTGAGTTAGAGAGGGACCTGGTCCGTGTAAAAGAGGAACTGAAAAAATTTATCAAATGGACCAATTCCTCTAAGATTCTTACAAATCTGATTGGTCAAGATAACAACAGTAGAAGAGGGTTAGGCTGTGACAAGATAAAATCCTCCTACAATCCTCGAAGCAAAAGCGTTCCTGATGCTGACAATCTGTTGTCTGAGAATTGTTGTCGAGATGGAAATCATAAGAAAGATTGTCCAATTTTGGAAAAATTTGAAGGAAGTTCGTCAAATTATTCCAAACAGCTGAAAAGAGCTAAAGAAAGACATGTGAAGTTTGTCCGATCTGAAAATAATCAAGAAAAGAAAGAAAGGGGACCTGGTCTTCATGCTAAATTTGTCAGATCCGACAGAAATGTGGAAACGGAGCGCAAGGGACCTGGTCCTCGCTATCGTTTTAGCAAGAACACTTTGCCCCCTTGGACAGGAAGGTTTCTTGTTAAGCCTTTTGACAATTATTGGGAACTCTGTTTGAAGTGGGTTCCTAAGTCTAACACGTAATTCTGGTGCAGAAGAGAGGAAGCAATCAGTGTTTGTTTATAAATAGCAGTTGCTCAAAACACATGACTAAGAAGGTTACAAAACTTCCTCTCTCTCAAGACACTTCAAGGTGGAGGTGTCTCTTTTGGCGAATGGCAAGAAACGCTACACAATTGGTGTAGATTTGTGATGAATGAAATGAAGCTAAGCTCTTATTAGATAACTGTTTTGTCACAAACTTGCTCTCTCGGGCGATGATTTTGATAGAAAAGAGATGCAAGAACATGTATATTGCTGATCTGTTTACTGCTCATTGTGATAGTCTCACTGAACTTAATGCTCAAGGTATGAATGCTGAGTTATGATTAAGGAGACGTGCTCATGAGTGTTGCTCTGCTGCACAAACCTGTGTCAGGGTACCTGGTCCAGTCTGCATAAAATAATATTTGCAAATGACAAAGAAGATGATGCAGATGATGAACCTGATGACGGACCTGGTCCTCTAGACAGTGCTGAACAAAGATGATGCAGTTGAAACTGATAATGTGAATTTTGAAGGTGAGAATGAAGAAGCTAATAAAGCTCAGTTCGAAAGAAGCAAACTGTGATAGTCGATTCCCCAACAAGCTGATCGGTTGTCCAAGTTGCTCCTCAACAATATCTTCAAGAGAGGTAAAATTGTCAAAAGCTCTTCTCTTTGAATTCAATATGCAAGGAACTGCTGATCATTCAGGTACATATTGATGATGGATGTCATCTTTGAGGCAATCTTTGAGGTGTTGTGTGAAGAGCTTATTTCTATTTCACTCATTGAAAGTGAGTGTTGAAATAAGCATAATGGAAGAATTAAATTTCTTCTTAGAGCTACAGATTTAGCACACCATGAAAGGTACCCTCGGTTGTCCAGAAAAGCACATTAATGAGCTATTCAAATGGCGTAAAATATTTGAAGTTAAGACAATGATAAAGAGGGATAATGTCATCATGAAGCTTTGTAAGAAGGAAGATCAAGTGGATGACATCTTCACTGAAGCTCTAAGCATGGACCAGTCGAATACTCTCATAGGAGCTTAGCTACAGAGAAAAAGATAGCACAACATTCAGGGGTCATTGATGTCTGATCAAAGAAAGAACCTGGTGCCAGTTCAAAGAAGCTGCTGAAAGAGTTTCATATTTTGGGTGTATAGACAATTCATACATTCTTGGGCACTAACTAGAAGCTGGATGCTGATCAATCGGGTTCAAAGACTCTACTCTTTTACAAAGGAAAATAAAGGCTGCTGAGAAAATCTTAAGTCATTTGAAGAAGATAGAGGACCTGGTCCTATTCTGTCCATCGGGAGACTTTTTGATTTGTAGTACATGATGTTGTTGATTATGCTAAGTATCAAGATGATAGATTGAGTACCTGAAGAGTGGATTATGTTATGAGCTGATCTTTCACTCATGTGGAATTAAAAGGCAAGATTCAATTGCTCTTTCATCAACTGAGGTAATAAATGTAGCAAGTGCAGCTTGATGGTGTCAACTCTTGTGGATCAGGAAACATCTTGAAGCTCATAAAAATCTGGCTGAATTAATCAAGATGATGATGGAAATGCTAAAACCTTCTTGAATGGATCCTACCTGAAGCAATCAACTCTTTTAATGACTATGAAAAGGGAGCAGGTATCCTTGCTTTTCGGTTATGTATGTTTTAGCAAATTCAGTTTCATACCTTTTGTAGGTATACACACATGGAAAAGGGGATGAAGAAAAAGGAAGGTCAGGATAGATCTAGGCAATGACGTTCAAACTACAGAGAGGGACCTGGTCCTTTCTCGAAGGTTAGCAATCTTAACATTGCAGTTTGAATTATGCATGAGAACCATTGAAATTGCCACATGTCTGTCCTTCAGGAATCTGACTGTTGTCTCATCTTTTGAGTGCCAAAATGATACCTTATTTTCTCTTTCTTTATATTCCATATTTCTTTCTATTTCCCCAGAAAAATTGAGTTGTCTTCCAAATATCAAGGTGCTTCAAAATTTTCTTTTCTCTTCTTTTCAAACACACTTCAAATTGTTAACCCCTTGATTCTTGCTGGAGAATTCTTTGATGAAAATGTTTTAAGTGTGAAGAGGGATCTGGTCCTCCATGAAAAATGAAGAAGTGGAAAAGATGATGCTCAAAAAGGAGAAGTTGATATTCTAAGAGCTCAAAGTTTTCTAAAGAGGAAGGTGTGAAAAAAAAATAAAAATGAAAATCTTTTTGGTTCCTCAATTGTTGATCAATTCATCTCGGAGGCCTTGAGTTGTTTGTGTTACCAATCTTTCTGTTATGAAAAACTCAGGCTGGTGTTGGAAGCTATCACAGTTGCTCGTGTTAACTGGAATATTGAAATGGGTTGTTTAAAAGTCCAGCTTCTGAAACAATACTATCAGAGGGACCAGGTGCCAACAAAAAAAAAAGGTAAAAAAAAAAATTATAAAAATTGGCAGCCCTGAAGGTTAAACATACAGGTTGGGCTGCACATCATGTTGTACGCTAGGAGAAGATTCTTGAAATCTTATGCTAGGGATATGCTCTACTAATTCTATTCTTTCAATCCCTTGCCTCTAAATCATCCCTTCTCTTCCTACCTCTCTATGTCAGTCCTCATTTATCTCTTGGGCATTGTTCTGGTTTTCATCTGTAATCATACATGCAATGCTTTGATGACTGATCTTTTGTTTATGGATGTTAAATGTCTTGTTTCTACTGACTTGTCTCATTACTTTATGCCTTTTTGCTCATGCTCTGTGTTGCCCAAGTGGCCATGAATTTGCAAGAACTATATTTTTGTCAACTTGGTTTACTGCTTTAACCCTTTTTTATGATGTCAAAAGGGGGAAAGTTGTTAAGGTAAGGTATGAGATCAATAGTGTTATAACTGCTTGAAGAAGACATGGTCACATCGATAGGAGGAATCAATGGTAGAAACTTGAAGAGATATGGTCATGCTGATAGGGGGAATAAATGCTTGCTACCTGACGAGGACCTGGTCCTGTCGATAGGGGGAAGAAGATGTTTGTCATCATTAAAAAGGGGGAAGATGATATGTTGATGTTTTGATGATTTGACAAACTTTAGAGATGATTAAACTCCAGTTACCCCAAGAATTCTTTTTGATAGGGGGAACTGATGAATAAGTATGTCATCATCAAAAAGGAGGAAAATGCTATGTTGATATTTTGATGAGTTGACAAAATTCGAGATGATGAAACTCAAGTTACGCTAAGAATTCTTTTTGATAGGGGAAACTGGTGAATAAGTATGTTTATCATCAAAAGGGGGGAAAATGTTAGTTCGAAGCTGAGTTAAGATGATAGCTCGAACTTGATATGAAGTTTTGATGATTTAACAAACTTATCGATCTGACAAGGAACCAAATCCTTGTTATTGGAACTGCTGACAATAAGATGAATGATAAACTCAGTGTTAGGTATATTTGTGTGCTATCATCGAAAAGGGGGAAAATGTTATATTCTAGGTGTTTTGATGATCCTCACAAATGCGGGGACCTGGTTCCTGGCAGAGTGCTCCCGTCCAGATACAAATGGGGTACAGTCATAAAAGCTGTCATGTCAGGTGGTAGGTGAAAAGTGCAGTATCCTACACCAATAAGAAGAGCGAACAAGATTGTGTGTTTCAGTATCTCGAAAATGCAGGGACCTGGTACCAGGCAGAGTTTCCTCCATCAGATACGTAATTGGTTACAGCTGTAAAGCTGTCACGTCAGAGGTTGGTAAGGCGTCAGTGTACTACATCAATCAGAATGGAGGAGGGTGTTTGTCCAACGGATAATAACTCTTTATGTTTGATATTTTTAGCATGACAAACACCATATTATATTCATTCATCCAAAGAAGGAAGTCAGCCAGCAAGCCTTTTCAAGAACTCATATAGAAGTTTGCAAGGGACCTGGTTCCCGCAAGCAAGGGACCTAGTACCCGCAAGACTGCGACGTGAAAAGGACGAAAAGACAGCTGTTAGAAAAGCTGTCATCTATGATGCGGTAGGTGCACAACTTTTCCAACAGCAGGCCTTCAGCCAATGGGATGACTTCAACGAATTTGTGGGAATTTATATTATCTCTTTCCAACAAACACAAATTCAAGACTTGGCAAATTAAACTTGGATTTTCTCTGAAAATTCACAAGCTTGAACAGAAGGCCATCTTCAAGGAAGAACATTGCTCAACTCAACAGAAGGACCTGATAGAGTAAAGAAGAATCTTTGTTGTATTTAGAGCTTTGTGTCTATGTACTTACATTGTAAATCTGTTCCTAATCTATAAAGGATTCAGATATTTGTTTTGGGTTGGTAAAAGTCTAAATTAGTTAAGGCTAACTGATTTAGTGGGCGACATTGGTTTGTTGCTTAGTCAAATTGTAAGTCATCTAGAGTTAGATGGTTTAGTGGGCGGTGTTGTATCCGCTTAGGCTCTTCAAGTAATAGGTAGATTACTTGATTGTGAGATTAATAACTTTTTCTCACATTGTTTGTAACCGGGTTTCGCTTTTGCTTGAGAAGATTAGTGAAGACAGTTGTAAATCCTATGCAACAGGTCGTGGTTTTACTCCCTTGAGCAAGGAGGTTTCCACGTAAACTGCTTGTGTTGTGTTCTTTATATTGTTAAATCTTCCGCACTGTTCTTGCTGTGTCAAGGGACCTGGTCCGTTGACTGGTAGTGGTCGCACACATTCCAACAAATATCTACACAGAATGTTATTAATGTTTTGACGTTGTTCACCAAAATGGCATCTTCCTCTACTGTTTCCACGACCTCGATAACCACCTATTCCTCTGCCATGACCACCACCTGAATATTCTGATTTTCCTTTATAAAAGGGCTCCCCAATCGCCTGAAAATCCTACTCTTCTACCTTTTCATAGGACCTACTGATTCGAACTTCATGGGCTAATACTGAAATCATTAATTCATCAAAATTATAAGTAGATAGGTCCTTGGATTCTTCTATTGCAGCAACAACATGATGAAATCCTTTAGTTAAACTTCTCAACACCTTACTCATAACCATTTCATTATTAACATTTTCACCATATATTCTCACGTGATTAACAATTCCAGACACTCTGGACTTAATTTCCTGCACATATTCTTTTTCTTTCATGGCCAAAGTTTCAAACTCACGATGAAGTGTTTGTATTTTCACAGTAATTACCTTTTTATTGTCCAAATATTTTTGTTTTCGAGTATCCCATGCTTGTTTGGAATTTACTACTGTTGAAATTCTGGGGGAAATTTCATCATCCAATGCCGATTGGATGAGAAATAATGTGTTTTCATCTTTCTTGCGAGTCTGACGTAGTTGATTGTCAGGTTGAGTCGGTGCCAAATTTGGCTCAATATACCCTGTTTCCACCAAATCCCATAGCTCATTGGACATGAACATTGTCTTCATTTTGAGACTCCATAGATGATATTTTTCCCCTTTGAATATTGGAATCAAGGGTTGAGAAGAAAAATTTGAACTGTTGCTTGCCATGGACAGCTCTCACTCTATCGCCCAGTTTGTTTGATCTTGCCTGCGTTAAGAGAGAAAGGGTTGTTCTCTCTTGCGTTTCTCTAATACCACAATATGTTGGTGACTAAAAAAGGACGCAGAGGCAGAGAAAAGAGAAAAATTTCTGAAGTCTTTTGATTGCAGCAAAAAAGGTACAATAGTGACCTGTTAAATAGGCCTACACCTAACTAAAATTAGCTAAAAATAAGCAATTAAAATATAGGGGATAAAAATGCCCACTAAAACCACCTTATAAACTTGAAAACATCAAATAACTTAATCCTAAATAACTGAACAACATTACTTTTTACTAGCTAAAAACTAGAAAACATATTGACTATTTTGAAGCACTAATCAACACTTTTCAAATAAATTAACCAAACACAAATTGTTTTTTTCAAAAGCACTTCTCTAAAAAGTTATTTTAGAAAGGGATTAAGGAAATATATACCTTGAACTATCGTAAATGACATTTGTATACCCTTCCTTATACTTTAAGGATGTTAGTGCCCTTACCGTCCAAATTTTGGTGCATATATACGTTTAATATTAACTATGGTACATGCATGTGTCTCAATCTTAATCGTCGATCCATTATTTGATAAACTTCTATCCAAAATTTGGAAAAATTCACTCAAATTATAACAAAATCCACCAAAATTAATATAACCCAAAACCCTCAATCAATTCACTTAATTTCAAATTAAGAGTCTTAAAACACTTAGATCCCATCTGGATTGACTTAAAAAAGTAGTTTTTAAGTCAAAAATAAAAAGTCAAACTAAATAGACTTTTAAGTCAAAAATATGAAAAGTAGGGGGAGATCTACTTTTGGTTTTTGACTTATTTTAAGTTATTTTTACATTGTCAAACACTTCCTAACTTATCTTAAGTCTATATTTGACTTATTTTAAGTTTTTTTTATAATTTATTTTGCAAAACACTTCTAGAAGTCAAAAACTGACTTAAAAAAGTAGGGTTGACCAACTTTAAAGCCAATGCAAACACCCTCTTATTTAGCAACATATCTTTTCCCCAATTTTCATCCCCACACCCTCATTCTCAACAAGTATCCTCTTGTCCTTCCTTGATTCCAATTTTTCTTATAAGAGGTCTTTTTGGGGTTTCAATGCCTTCATGACAGGATTCCAAATAATGAGTTAGTGGTGAATCTTCATCTTTCTACTTGTTGATGCAACTCTTCCTACTATAGATCTGGTGGGATTTCATTTCTTAATAATGAAGTTTCAACTAGAAACTTCCCAAAGTCCACGACGGCGAAAACAGCGAAGACACTGATGGTAGTTAGATGGAAGCAAGTGCAACATCGTGATGAATGACGGTGAGATCTATAAGATTCCTCATATTCAAAGTTAGATTCATCTCCTTGTCTTTCTGCTTCAACTCCATCTCCATCGTTGTCATTTCCATCAATTCGTCGTTAAGCTCAATTTTTAATTTCCAAAAGGTAATTTTTTTCCCTCTTCTAAAAGTTAGGGTTTCATCCATTTTTAGTTGCTTAAAAATTTGTAGAGATTGATAAAAATAAATCCATAATTTTAAATGTTTTTTACAAAATCTTCAAAGCATTAATCTTGGTTTAGTCTATTGTTTAGTACAATTTTTTCAGTCAAATTGACATCAGTAATAGGTTGTTGATTGTTTGCGACATTGTTTAAATTGTATAAGTTATGCTTTGTTTTATCAATTTATTTTAGTTGCATTTGTTGTGGTGTGTTGTCTGAATATTAATTTTATTAGCTCAACCTCCAATAGATAGCATGGTGAAGGTGACATATGACGTTTGACCTATAGTTCACATCTTCCCATTAATAACAAGTGTGGATTTATTAATAGCTTACTCTATTGCTTCAACAATTACTAAATGTTCTAGTTTTAGAGCTCTAACATGTCCTTGTTCCTCAACACTAGCCAAGCAAATAAACTTCTTAACTATTATCCATAAATAAAGTCCTTCAATCGTCTATATGTTGCAGAAGGATATGATAGAGGAGGAACGATATGATACACCTAGTGAAGGACACATTTTCAATTGTTGAGTCAATTATTATCCATAAATAAAGTCCTTCAATTGTCTATATGTTGCAGAAGGATATGATAGAGGAGGAACGACATGATACACCTAGTGAAGGAGACAATTTCAATTGTTGAGTCTTCTCCAGTTAGTCCTTCAATTGATATTTTCTTGGAGAAGTTCATTAGGTATGAAAATTAAAGTTTTGAGTAAATGATTGATATGTATTCAGATTTATGATGGTTTATATTGTTAAGTCAGAATTATGAAAGTTTTTTTGAATTTAGAAAGGTTTTAGAAGAACATAAATTGCAAAAATTCATTCGATCTTCTATTTTCGGAAGCTACTTAGTACTTAAATATGTGATTAATTGATTTTATATGAGCATAGTTTATCAACTTCTTTGAAATCAAATTTGTTGCAATCAAAAATAGGAAGTTTAGATAAGTTGTAGTGGCGCTGCGGTTTATTTTGACATGAAAAAGTGTGTTGTCATCTCTACCAAAAATTATCACAAGGTAGATATGTATGATAATGTAAAATTTTCAACTAAGACAAAAAGGAGATTACAAAAAATTCTTAATGAGATGGAAAAGAGTTGCAAGAGAAATGAGTTGATTGAGCATCTCAAAACCGAAGATATTAGTAAAGGTGTAAAAAAATGATGTGCTTACTTTATTTTTTTCAAAGAATTCTTAGTGGAAAAGATTAGAAAATAAATATTTTTAAGAAATGAACTTTGCTCTCGGCCGATAGATAAACATTTTATTTTTATCCATGGGCCGTATTAACTATGATATTACAATTAACCATCTATTGCAAGTGGTGAAGCCCTATATGAAGACCACCAATCTTTTTGGATTTTCATGAGGCTTTATGGTAAATATAATTTATTTTAGTCCGTATTTATTTTTTCATTATTTTTTGGATGCATCCAATATTTTTCTCTCTTTTTGAGATAATTTTATGTGATGTTTGTATTTGAGGTTGTTCCTTTACTTCGAAAAAGTATAAGGTGTTTTTTTTGGAACAAGTGTCTTCACCAAGAATTTTTTTATATCTTTGGTGAATGATAACGAATTGGTTAAGATTAATGAGTTGTTTGATTCCTCGGAGGACTCAGTACGCATCATTCTTTAACTTAATATACAAACACTAAATTCTATTTGTTGCTTTACATATGCAACCAAATTGTTATTGTTATTTAGAAATAAAAAGCTGAACATGTTGGATAGGTCAAAGTCACTTGTTATTATTACTAACAAGCAATTAGATGGGGAAAATATAGTAATTGTATATTATTCTAAAAATATCATTTTAATAATCTGTTTGCTTCAAATTATGTAAACCCTAGGCCACAACTCCTATATATCAATACATTTCTCTGCACATGATATTTTTCTTATTTTACAAAAGTAAATAAGGAAATTCAAGTATCTAACATATCATGTACACCCACCCCCACCCCTTTTCAACTTGAAGACCATTGTTGAAATGAATAGTTTTTTTTATGTTTGCAATAGCGATTCGAGCCGCTTCTCTATTTTATTTCTGTTGCGATTGGACTTTCTCTTACTACAACTGCTGTTGGATTTTATTTGCCCTGATTTCTTACCATAAATAGGTTTTCCTTTTAGGAAAAGGTTTTGGATTGACTAATCCTTTTCTTGTAGGAAAAGGTTTAGGACTCTATAAATAGAGCAATGTTCCTTCTAAATTAATTAGCAGTCACAATGTAGTCTTAAAAAGGTTTTGAGAGTTTTGGTTAGAGGGAGAATTTGTGGGTCACAAGTTTGATATGTTATCACTTGTGTGAACCTCCCATGTATTCCGAGTGAATTGGTTGAGGTTGTTTCTCTCTGTATTTTGTACTCTCATATTCATAGTGGATTGCTCATCTCCTTTGTGGACGTAGGTCGATTGACCGAACCACGTTAAATCTTTGTGTCTTTTGGTATATTTCTCGTTGTCTTCTTACTCGTGGTCTTTCGAGGTTTGCATTGCTAGCTTCCGCGTTTACACCCGCTTATTTTCGGTCCTAACAAGTGGTATCAAAGCCAGATTCAATTATGGAGTCAGGTTTAGTGGTTCGATAATTGATGATTGAACCAGGTTAAAAGGATGTGTTCATCTTGACGGGTGTAGTTGTAGTCGCAACCTTTTTGACAGTAATGAAGATTTTGTTGGAGAAATTGTTTCAGAGAGGTTTTCTGTGTTGAGACATAAATTTTGCAAAGGAGATTATGTAGAGGAGAAGCAAGCTGTTGAAGATTAAGTAAAGAAGGTTGACAAATTTATTTTGTCAGAAATTCAGGCCAAGGGGGAGATTTCTTGGATTTTATTTGCCCTGATTTCTTACCATAAATAGGTTTTCCTTTTAGGAAAAGGTTTTGGATTGACTAATCCTTTTCTTGTAGGAAAAGGTTTAGGACTCTATAAATAGAGCAATGTTCCTTCTAAATTAATTAGCAGTCACAATGTAGTCTTAAAAAGGTTTTGAGAGTTTTGGTTAGAGGGAGAATTTGTGGGTCACAAGTTTGATATGTTATCACTTGTGTGAACCTCCCATGTATTCCGAGTGAATTGGTTAGGTTGTTTCTCTCTGTATTTTGTATTCTCATATTCATAGTGGATTACTCATCTCCTTTGTGGACGTAGGTCGATTGACCGAACCACGTTAAATCTTTGTGTCTTTTGGTATATTTCTCGTTGTCTTCTTACTCGTGGTCTTTCGAGGTTTGCATTGCTAGCTTCCGCGTTTACACCTGCTTATTTTCGGTCCTAACAACTGCTTCGCTTGCAACTTAAACATTTTCTTCTTATTTTTTTCATTAAATGCTTCACCAAGAAATTGTAATTTTTTTTTGGATTTGAAGATCATATAAGCATATTATTTCTTTTACTTCAAGACTCTTGTTTAAACTGATGCGTACCAAGAATTTATATTTTAAATGTCTTTGTACGGGCCAGTTTGAAGAGGAGTGATGAAGTAAAAAAAGAGATATGCTTATATGATCTTCAAATTAAAAAATTAAATTCTTGGTGAAGTGTTTGCTAAAACAGAGAAGAATGAAATAGTTAAAGTTGCAGGAAAAGCACTTGCAAGAAAGAGATTTGTACTTTCCATCAAAAGTTTCCAGGATCGCTATTGCATACATCAAGAAAACTGTTAATTTCGAAAATGATCTTCAAGTTGAAAGGGATTTGTTGGTGATTATAAATAATGCAAGTTTATGATAAAGTAAAGAGTACTTTACATGTTTTCTCAAAAAAAAAAAAAGGACATGATGATATGTTAAATACTTGAATTTCTTCCTTGTTTACTTTTGTGAAATGAATAATTATCAGTTGCAGAGAAATATATGGATATAAAGGAGTTGTTGCCTGGAGTTCACATAATTTGAAGCAAATAGATTGTTGATATTTTTGAATAATAATAATATATAGTACATTAACTATATATTTCCCAAATTGTTTGCTAGTATTATGACAAGTAATTTTGACCTATCCAACATTTTAGTTTTTTTATTTCTAAATATCAATAAAAATGTGGTCGTACATACGCATAAGATATTTATCAAAGTAGTAGATGCACAAAAATTTTCTTGCATAAACATAAATAACCTTAATTAACTATATCCAAAGGTTATAAAATTAGTCTTTGAAATCATAATTTACCCTACTTATTCAAATGACATGACTATATTTGATTGATTAGAAGACATCACATGTTCATATGCGACACATTTTTTTGGCCTTTTATTGGACTAGGCATTCCATGTTATCTGGACATGTAGCATGATCCTATTGATTTGTTCGTTTGACTTTGCGTGTACTTTCATTTAACGGGACACATTATATAAAACTGGATTTTTAGAATAAAATGACACATTTCCATAGCAAAATAGGTTCATCATTTATTTCCAAAATAAATAAATCATACCAATGAAATCGGACGTTGATGAGATTTATATTAATTAAATTTAAATAATTAATTCACGATATTATTTTAAATTCATATATATCTTAAATTTAATATAATTTAAATCATTCTATAAATTTATATTTAATAGGATTTAAATAGTTACAATAGTTCTCTAGACATCATGAGAATATAGAGAGTTACGTTGTTATTCTTTATTAAACATCTAAAATGGAAAGTAATATCATGCATGAATAATAAATACAATGAAAGTAATAAGGAGGCACTATATATTAGCTAGATTCCACTAACCACAAATATAAGTACTCCACTAATTAATACCATCACAACAAATGAAATTTCTAAGTCACTAAATTTTGAATTTTAACTTAAATATCACTCAATTATGAGTGTTGTAACACTCCAAAAATTTCTAAGTTAAGACTCAAATCATTCTTTATTGATGAATAAGATCGTACAGAGTGATTCTTAAACTATCCATAAGTGTAAAGGTCAATTATTTAGCGTTGAAATGCATTTGTATATGAATTAAGGTGACTCGAATCCCCTAGAACAAATTTGAGTTAAAAGTTTTCATACCGAAAAAGTTTTGATGTAAGATTCTATATGGGTCAACTTCAAATGATCACATCCTTATAATTTAAAGAGTTACGTAGATCATAACCTATCAAATTAAAGATATTTGAATCTTCTCTCCAACAACACAAATTTTGTAATAATTCATGTTTCAAGTAAAACATTATTAAAATTCTAGTAATATTATATAATACAGTGACGAATTAGCCAACGGAAAAATATTTAAAAGGGTTGTTTTCGTCTTTTTACCTCTAATAAAATCCTAGAAGAATTTCTCGACTAATTGAAGGCCCAAATCGACGAGATTTTCATCTCTTAAATCAACATTTTCTTCTCTCTCAAACCGTAAGGCAGAAACCTAAGGAAAAATCAAAGTAGAAGACTTTCATTCAAGATTCTTCTTCAAGGTAAATTCTTCTCCAAGAATTTCATTCTTTCCAACTCAAATTGCTCAATACAGTTACGAATCATTAATGAGAATCTAACACTTGGTCATAAAGTTTCAAGAAACTTATTCAAGGATTGTAATCAGGTTCCTCTTCAAGATTTCTCAAGAACTTTGTTCTTCATGGTATGTAAAACTATAATATTGTTTCACTATTCCATCGTCACACCCTACATCTACTTTCAAATCAGTAAAAGAGTAATTTAGGATTCTATCCTTAGATTTGAGTATTCTTGAGTTGAGTTAATTTTGAGTTAGATCTTCGGCTCTTGATTATTTTTGAAATTTTATTCCTAATTATATTGAATTGATATACGTTATCCATTGAGATTCTTGAGTTGATTCGTTCATGCCTATATTTCAACATGAACCTTATGATTGGATTATTTTTTAGATGAGTAGTATCGTCGAGTTTGAGTTATTTTATATTGTTATTGAGATCCTTGAATTGAGTTTTTCATGTCTATATTTCAGCATGAACCCTATTTTGCGTTATACATTTTGTGAAACTTTTAAAGCCAACATTTTGTTTAAACTAAAATTTTGAGAAAGTATAGAGAAGTTAGAGAAAGAGTTTTAAAGAGATTTTTTGAGTAAAATTTAAGGGAACTAAGTAGTCCCAAATGTATCATTTTGTTACATTGAGAAAAGACAAACTTTTTTACTAAAAAGAGTTTATGAGCAATTTATTGGAGCAAGGTTTATACATTTGAGCATGAATATATATATATATTTATTGGAGTAGTATTGAGCACCGATATTGAGATGAGTTCACACAATTTAAAATCCCCATAAACCATGTCCGCCAACATGGATAAAGAATCATACTTTTTAGATCAAAATTGCTTGTTTTTCTTGTATAAACATCAATAACCTTAGACTGTGCATGTCATGTTATTTTGACATATATTATGATCATATTTACTTATTCTTTTGACTTTGTGTTTCCTATCATTTCACGGGACACATGACTGGATCTTTAGGATGAAATGCTACATTAACAAGCAAAATAGGTTCATCATTTGTTGTAAAAATCAATAAATCAGATCAATGAAATTAAATTTGAAATAAATTTTTTATTGGACTTAAATAACTAATTCCTAATATTTATTTAAGTTAATATATATTTTAAATTTAATATAATGTAAATCATTATATATTCAATAAGTTTTAAATAATTACAATAGTAGTCTAAACATCATGAGAATATAGAGAGTTACTTTGTATTCTTTATTTTCAAATTTTAAAAATAAATAATCAGTTCCCTGATTTCGCAAGAAGCAATATTTAATCACAATCTGCTCTAACAACATGGTTAAGCATTAAATAAAAACAAAGATAGAGATCTAACCTAACATTGCAAAGAACGTAAAAACTTATACGACCACATAATAAACTNAGTAAAAACTTATACGATCACAAAATAAACTCTCGATCGCCAAGCAAAATAACAAAATTTGCATCAACATAAGCTTATTATAACTATGTTATAACATGCATATACTAATTAAGTTAAATTTAAAATATAATACCTTAGTTGACAATCCCAAATAGAGTAACAAGAAGTTGATGCGTGCTAATACTCTTCAATCAAAGTTCTTATTAAGCAAGGTCAATTCAAGAAATGAAGAAAAAAAATGAACTGACCATTTCACAAAACATACAATTGTTGACGGAAAGACTCTAGATCAAATCTTATTTCCCGTGTGATACCTGCTTGACGGAAGTCTTTCTTAGGCTTTGTTCTAATTTGAATGTTCGATTGTTGAAATGAGAATTTTTTTTACCAAATGTATATTGATAGAGTTTCAAACTAGAATATTCGTTCTTCCAAGAAACTTTACAAGAAAACATCTGAAAAAATTAACAATTAGAAAGAACCCAATTAATTAAGGGTAACAGAAGAATATAAAGAATTAACTTTCCTAATCTCAAAAATCAAATCCCTTCTGTGCATGTTTAGCTTTTATATTACTTCAATTCTATACCTTCTGTCAACTTTTAACGGTTATAATTAGTTTTTTCGAAAGTTAATTTGATCAATTTTTAAAATAAAATAAGATTAATACTTCTTTGATATTTTTTTTATAATAGTATTTTTATATTTCAATTCTATATAAAAAGTACTATAAATATTTATTATTTGCATATTAACATGATGAAAAAATATATCGTAAATTGTTAGTCAAAATTCTTATATTTTAATCTAAAAAAAGAATACATGACAATTGAAAGTAAATTGATGAATATTAGTTTATTATTATACTGAGTATAATTGTTGCATATTAATTTATCATTATACTAAATCTAATTATTTTATATTAGTTGATCACCTTACTAAATCAATAAAACTTTAATAATTTTTTTACTACTCTTGCAATTAAATTTATTTTTGAAAGTAGTTATGTTTATTTGTATAACTAGTCTTCAGAACGTGCGTTGCACGTTTATTTTAAACTATTTAATATAAATTTTGTACTACAATCAATAATTTGTAAATGGTACATATATAGTATTGTACATGTTCTACACCAATAATTTTATAATGTCCAAATAAGTAACATCTATTTAATTATTTAAACATAAACTTCTTTATATAAATAGAGAACATATTTAACTTAAAATGAATAAGAAGAGAAACATTATAAAAGAACATTTAAAACAATTATGAAAATAACTTTCAAAAACTGACATATTAACATACTTTAGTAAGAAGATCAGATGAGATTTATAAGTTAATTTTCATTTTTAGGTGACTTTAAATAGGAAAATTTTAGGTGAGGGGAGATGAAAGGAAAAAATAAAAGAGACCTATTAGTTTTCTAATTAATTTTGTAACCTTTAGTCTTCACCTTTAATTCATTGAACAATATCATTAGAAGTCTTTTTGTCTTCTTGATAATAATTGTTTCTAACAATTTAATATTAATTAACCATCAACATAAATAAATTGTAACCGGAAGAATTTGATAAATTTGATATTGCTTAATGTTTAATCCTCCCTTATAGTAATTAAAATTTACTATTTAATATTTAGTTAACAATTATTAGACGATTAATATTTTTATATGATATAGGGACAAAATGTAATCTAATTTTTGCCTAATATTCCTTCCACGTTTAGTATATTATTATTATTATTATATTATTATTATTATGATGCTTATTATATGATATGACGGAGATTAAATTAAATATACATATAGATAATAAATGATAAATATTATTAAATTAGATATTTTAATTAGAAATTAATCTAAGGAAGTACAAAAGTTATTAATATTTTTATTATTAAAATGAGACAATTTAATATTTAAATTAACTAATTAAATGTTATTAATCAAATTTCAATTTAGTACAAGGTCAAAATGGTAATTCAACTTTTCACTTTAGAGCTTCCCACTTATAATAATACTAGTCTTCAGAACGTGCGTTGCACGTTTATTTTAAACTATTTAATATAAATTTTGTACTACAATCAATAATTTGTAAATGGTACATATATAGTATTGTACATGTTCTACACCAATAATTTTATAATGTCCAAATAAGTAACATCTATTTAATTATTTAAACATAAACTTCTTTATATAAATAGAGAACATATTTAACTTAAAATGAATAAGAAGAGAAACATTATAAAAGAACATTTAAAACAATTATGAAAATAACTTTCAAAAACTGACATATTAACATACTTTAGTAAGAAGATCAGATGAGATTTATAAGTTAATTTTCATTTTTAGGTGACTTTAAATAGGAAAATTTTAGGTGAGGGGAGATGAAAGGAAAAAATAAAAGAGACCTATTAGTTTTCTAATTAATTTTGTAACCTTTAGTCTTCACCTTTAATTCATTGAACAATATCATTAGAAGTCTTTTTGTCTTCTTGATAATAATTGTTTCTAACAATTTAATATTAATTAACCATCAACATAAATAAATTGTAACCGGAAGAATTTGATAAATTTGATATTGCTTAATGTTTAATCCTCCCTTATAGTAATTAAAATTTACTATTTAATATTTAGTTAACAATTATTAGACGATTAATATTTTTATATGATATAGGGACAAAATGTAATCTAATTTTTGCCTAATATTCCTTCCACGTTTAGTATATTATTATTATTATTATATTATTATTATTATGATGCTTATTATATGATATGACGGAGATTAAATTAAATATACATATAGATAATAAATGATAAATATTATTAAATTAGATATTTTAATTAGAAATTAATCTAAGGAAGTACAAAAGTTATTAATATTTTTATTATTAAAATGAGACAATTTAATATTTAAATTAACTAATTAAATGTTATTAATCAAATTTCAATTTAGTACAAGGTCAAAATGGTAATTCAACTTTTCACTTTAGAGTTAAGCATATTTAATATTTAATTAATTAGATATTTTATTACTTTTTAATTTAGTATAGGGGCAAAATAGTAATTCAACTTTATACTTTAGAGCTTCATGCTTATAATAATATATGATTCACAAGAAGTATTTTAAGGCGTGAACTAGAAAAATAATTTTCTTATTTATGTTTTTTAAGCACTATAAAAAATTAATAGATATCAACTTATATGAGACGAAGGGAGTATTTCACATATACAATGCCTTATTATATATTATATCAATTAAACACAATGTGGCCTAAGAATGCCACAACATTAAGCCAAAATTCGCACTTGGAGAACTTAGAATATAGCTGCTTATCTGTCAACATCTGAAAAACTATCCTTACGTGACTAGAATGATCTTCTTCATTCCTTGAATAGATCAGTATATCATCAATGAAGACGATGACAAACAGATCTAAATAAGATTTGAAGACTCTGTTCATAAGATCCAGAAACGCTGCTGGTGCATTTGTTAAACCAAAGGACATAACCAAAATTCATAATTCCCACCTTGTTCTAAAAGCCTTCTTCGGAATATTATATTCCCTAACCTTCAACTAATGATAGTCAGATCTGAGGTCATCCCAGATAATCGTCTTCAGCCCTTTTAACTCTGCTGGTGCCATTTTGTATGGTGGAATAGTCTTAAGACGATTATCTGGGATGATGTCTATGCCGAAGTCTATCTTTTTTTCAGGAGGGACTCTGTGTAGGTCATCAAGAAAGACTTCTGGAAACTCACTGATTATAGAAACTGACTGAAGGGAAGGTACCTCGACACTTGAGTCATTAACTCTGACAAAGTGATATATACATCCCTTAGAGACTAACTTTCTCACCTTAAGGTACGAAATGAAACAACTCTTAGGAACTGCTGAACTACTAGATCACTCTATGACTGGCTCATTTGGAATTTAGAACTTGACAACTTGAGTTCTGCAATCTATTGATGCATAAAAGGCATGGTACCAGTCCATACCTAGAATGACATCAAAATCTACCATGTCTAACTCTATTAAATCAGCCATGGTACTCTTGTGACTGAAGGCAACAGGACAATCACGATAGACTCTTTTTGCTAGAATAGATTCATCAACAGGTGTGGACACACTGAATGGTTCTCAAAGTCGTTCAGGAGAAGCCTCAAAGTTCATAGCAACATACGGAATTACAAAACATAAACTAGCTCCTGGGTCTAATAATGCACAAAAAGTAAAGTCAAAGACTCAAATCATATTAGTGACAACATTTGGAGAATTATCTTGTTCATGGAGATTAGTAAGAGCATACAAGTGGTTTGTTCCTCCGCCTGTAACAGAATTAGCTCCACTAGGTGCTCTGTTTGGTGAAGCAACTGATGAACACCGAGCTCTGTTGCCCCCATTACCACCTCTCTGATTACTGTTGGGTAATTCTATCATGAATAATAATAATAATAATAATAATAGTAATAATAATAATAATAATAATTATTGTTATTATTATTATTACTATTAATACATAATAATAAAAAATAATCAAGTCCAAAAATTGTATCATATAAACAATTTTTAAAAAATATATATTCGACACCTCAAAGAAAAATATAGAAGAAGAAAGGAAGAAAAAGAGCAACATAATGTTATATGCTACTTGCACTTTCCATTTAAATAAACTATACAAAATCCTCTCTTCAAAATAAAAACCATAAGCATATAA
The DNA here is from genome assembly GCF_001406875.1 of Solanum pennellii. Lineage (NCBI taxonomy): Eukaryota > Viridiplantae > Streptophyta > Magnoliopsida > Solanales > Solanaceae > Solanum > Solanum pennellii. The sequence goes on from NC_028645.1 coordinate 69,230,514, forward strand.
CTTAAGAAAAATGCACAATACCCCTTCAACCTATGCCTGAAATCTCATAGACACACTTATACAATACTAAGTGATATTCAAGAGAGGTGTGGGGTGAATTAAAAATTCAATTAGTCAGCTATCAGTAGTCGATAGTTGACTCACCTGCAAGTTAGTAAGATAATAAACAATAACAGAAAGTTGTAGTAAATAGTTGACACACAAAATTTTAACCTGGTATGGATCACTAATGTGGTGCCTAGTCTAGTCCCCTTGGGTTTCAAGGGTTTTCCTTAAGAGCGTTGAAGAGATATTCTTTGTTTCACCAACGATTGAAATTTTAACATGTCTGATATGCAAATCAGATTTCTACCTTGACACTGTCTCAACTTGTATACCTGCACTCAGATGTTTTTCTTTTCTCTTTTCTTTCCAATTGTATCACTCAAGTGTTTACAAATTTTTATGAAAGACAAAAGAAACCTATTTGCTAAGCTCAAGTAAAGTTGCGTGCTTCGCACTATACATCTGGTCGATATAAATAGATGATAACCTCTGCTCTTTGTAAGGAAAAAACCCAAGGGATTTTATCTCAATCAAAGATTACTTTAGAGAGTCCTTGATTGAGGCGATTTAGTTTATCTGTATGAAAGAGCTAATTGCATTTGTGGTATTATAATCTACTCCAAGATGTGAATAAAAATGGTGCATTGGCTTCTTTACTACATAGCATGTATGAACACATAATTTAGTATGGATTTATCAATACAATTTCACTGTCTACTAGTGTATATATATATTGCGTTTTCAATTTTTTTTTTATGATGGATCTTTCAATCATCATTTGGAGGTGCAAGATAGGAGTTAAATTAAAAGAAAAATGAAAAAGTAGCATAGGAAAACATAGAGTTAATATCACGAAACAAGTAAGCATTTATAAATATAGTGAGATATAAGTATATGTCAACTAAGTATATGACACAACTCGTAAAGTTATATGTCAACTAAGTATATGACACAACTCGTAAATTAACCTAGACAATGACTAGTAGAATTGCTCATCCAATAGGTAATAGACACAACTCGTAAAGTTATCCTCCCTTGCAATTTATAGGCCAACGATAAAATTGAAATAAATCATTGTAGATCAAATTTCTTGGATCTTTAGTGATCAAACTCTGAACGTGTTGAAGCATAGCTCCCTAGAAAATAGAAAAATTAAGAAGATTAAAAGGATGACTCCATTAACACATAAATTATATCTTCATTAACGCACAAATAATCCTCATGAATCATTTTTTTCATTGAAGGGCAGTGATCACTAGTGCGAAGTCACCCTAAATAAAAGTCCAGGGTGTAAGAAGATCACATACCATCCAAACAAAAAATTTGAATACGAACAAGTAAAAATATCCATGTAAAACTACAATTAATCTCGCTTAGAGGGACAACCCAATTCAGGCTCAGAAGTCTAAACTACTGTATTAACAATCCAAAGGAGAAGTTAAGCCATTTAACAACACGACATAGTATTGACGATCGGTTGTTTACATAAATTTCAGCAGTTAGGAAGACATATATATCAAATTTGTGAAGTAATTTGATGGAATCCATATTCTTTTTCAATTTGTAATTGTTTGCTAACTTGTAGATTGATGGAACCACACTTGGCAAAGAAATAAAATTTCAAATATGAAGTTTTGAAGATCCACTCTGTCATATATCCCATATATACGAGTACGCCACTGATATTACAAGAAAAATCCTACCAAAATTCCCAATTCGCATGCACCTAGTAAGGAGTAATTTCAACCTTTAGGTTCTTATATTACACTTTTAAATTATACATAGCTCATCTATCATATCGAAAATAGTCGATACAATTGAACTCATCAAGCTTATGTTTTCTCCATCACTATGTCTAGACATAAAGTTTAATGAATGTAGCCATACATATAAATATTACCATCATAAGCAATAACCAAATAAATCATAAAGTGGTAATACTAATAATTTATCTTTGCAAGTCAAACTTCTAGATAACAAATGAGAGAGCACTTACATGTGAAGAGTAGTGCAACCACGAGAGGCAACACACTTTTAGCGCCAGATATATTGATACCTATAATTTCTAACAAAAAAAGTATGAGCACCAGATCCAAAAAAATGTGTACATTCAAGTAAATTTTATGTATTTCAACAAATAACGCATAAATTTAGCAGTAAAGGAACGAACAAAGATAACTTCCATGATATTGGTGAGCAAGCTATTACATCTGATATTTCTAGAAAAAGCTCCACAAATGTGATCACTCTTCAACGTTATCACCTCTGCTAACTGTGGAAAGAAATCTTGGCAACAATTAATTTGGCAGCCATACTTGTTGAAATTATTAGCCACAAATGTGAAAATTGGTAGCCACCAATGTGAAAGTTGGTAGCCACATTTGTGGAAGTAGGTAGTCAAAGTTTGGTATAAGCTTGGTAGAGTTAGGAAGCCATTTTTTTGTTGAAATTGGATACCACATTATGTCATTAATGATGTAAATAAGTGTTCAAAAAACTCTATAATAGAGTAGTAGTTGAACACTTGAAGACACACCAAAATAGAGAAGCAATAGAGAGTAGAGAGAGTAATCCACAAACTACTTCTTAGTTTGTGAGAAAATAGTGTGCAAGTAATATTATTGTGAGTTGTCAGAAATAAAAGAGTGTTGAGTAGTAGTCTTTTGACACTACCAAGTTTTTCATCAATATTATTGTATTACTTATTCGGGTATCATATTTACCCATTTTAATATTTGGTGTCGTTGTTAATCTCTTTCTATTGCTAATTAGTTTGGACATTATCCTGGGTGATTATCATTTTGTCCAACAATGTGGTATCAGAGTCATGACAAATAATAGTCCGTTGTCCTTTCAATACCCCCGTTCACAAGAGAAAATTATGAAAAATGGTGTCTACTAATGAAATCTATTCTTGGCTCTCAAGAGAAAACTAAAAGGAGAAAAGAAGAGCCACTAGAGCAACTCCATAAAACTCATGCATCCTTGAAAGGATTTGAAGGTGAGAAAAGTTACAAAGGAAATGGACAATGGCGAGGTCGTGGAGGACGTGCAATAGGAAGAAGTTGTACCAATCATTTCAACAATGAATATAAAGGCCACCAGTCATTTAGAGGTCGTGGTCATGATCAACGAGGAGGCAGAGGACGTGGAGCCTATCAAGGTACAAATGAAATGAGGTATGACAAATCTAAAATTGAGCATTATAACTGTTATAAAATGGAACATTAGTCTTGGGAATGTCATAGTAATGTTGAAGATAAAGTTAATCTTGTTGACAATAACAAAGATGAAGATGAGTCAACACTGTTATTAACACTCAAAGAAGAAGATAAAGATGATTGCAACTCTTGGTATCTTGACAATGGATCAAGAAATCATATGTGTGGCCACAAATATAAATTTGTGGAGATAAAGAAGGTCGTGAAAGGTAATGTGTCTTTTGGAGGTACCTCAAAGATCCAAATTGGAGGGATAGGTACGATTCTGATTTCCTGTAAGGATGGTGGTCATAAATTGATTATGAATATTTATCATGTTCCAAAATTGAAAAGTAATATTTTGAGTTTGGGTCAACTTATTGAAAAAGGATATGACATTCATTTGAAAAATATGCATCATTGGCTAAGAGATTCAAGTAACAACTTAATTGCTAAAGTTTATATGGCAAAGAATAGGTTGTTTCCTTTGAATCTTCAAACTATTGATGTAAGGTGTTTGAAGGCTAATGTGCAAGATGACTCATAGTGTTGGCATATGTGATTTGGGCACTTGAACTTTGAAGCGCTCAAATCAATGGGAGACAAGAACATGGTTGAAGAGATACCGTCAATCAACCATCCAAATTAATTGTGTGAAGCTTGTCTTCTTGGAAAACATGCAAGGAGGAGTTTTCCAAAGGAGACTACATCAAGAACAAGTAAGCCACTCCAACTTGTATACACCGATACGTGTGGTCAAATCAATCCACCTTCTTTTGGTAAAAGAAAATACTTCTTGCTCTTTATTGATGATTTCAGTAGAAAAACTTGGGTATACTTCTTGAAGAAAAAATCTGAAGTTTTTGTTCCTTTAAAAATTTAAAAGAACTTGTAGAAAAAGAAAGTGGCTATGAAATAAAATCATTAAGGTCTGATAGAGGAGGCGAATTCACTTCAAAAGAATTTAATGACTTTTGTCAATCCCATGGAATTCGTCGCCCTCTAACGATACCTTACTCACCCCAACAAAATGGAGTTGCAGAAAGAAAGAATAGAACAATTCATAATATCGCTAGATGTATGTTGAAAGCTAAACATCTACCAAAAGAATTTGGGCCGAGGCTGTTTTTTGTGCAATTTATTAGAGCAACAGGTCTCCAACAAGAAATGTACGAGATCAAACACCTCAAGAAGCATGGAGCGGAAGAAAGCCAAGTGTTAAGCACTTGAGAATCTTTGGGAGCATATCCTGTGCTCATGTTCCACATCAAGGAAGAGCTAAACTTGACGATCGGAGTGTCAAATATGTGTTTGTTGGTTATGACGCAAGTTCAAAAGGCTACAAACTGTACAATCCAAGCAATAACAAAGTGGTCGTGAGTCGTGATGTTGAATTTGATGAAGAAGCATCATGGAATTGGGAGGCTCTGGAAGAAAAAACATACGATTTTCTTCCATACTTTGGAGATGAAGAAGAACAGGAGACCATGACACCTGCACATGATGCAACCCCACCTCCTTCACCAGCAAATGTTGCATCTCCATATTCTCAAGAGAGTTCAAGTGAAAGACCACATAGGATGAGGAGCATCCAAGAACTCTATGATGACACAAGAGAAATTATTAATTTTGGTTTTTTGTGTTGTCTCTTTGCTGATAGTGAACCAATGAATTTTGATGAAGTTGTTACTGACAAAAGGTAGAGACAAGCCATGGAGGAGGAGATCCAGTCCATAGAGAAGAACAACACTTGGGAGTTGACAACTCTTCCCAAGGACAATCGAGCAATTGGAGTCAAATGGGTATACAAGATGAAGAAAAACGTACATGGAAAATTAGAAAGATACAAGGCAAGACTTGTGGCTAAAGGCTACAAACAAAGGCATGGAATCGACTATGAAGAAGTCTATACGCCTGTTGACCGCATGGAGACAATCCGTCTATTAATCTCTTTAGCGTCTCAAATGAAGTTGAAGATCCATCAACTAGATGTCAAATCGGCATTCTTGAATGGATATCTTGAAGAAGTCTATGTTGAGCAACCATTGGGTTTTGTGGTTAAAAATCATTAAGATAAGGTGTTGAGGTTGAAGAAAGCCTTATATGGGTTGAATCAAGCTCCACGAGCTTGGAATAGTTGCATTGACAAATACTTTTGTAACAACCCTAAAAATGGATAAGATAAGAAATGCTTAATGTGTCAAGAATGCCTATGATTAGACCAGGGTTCACACGGGTTGATTTGCGTAGAACCATACCTCGGAACCCTTGCTACAGCCAAGCCAACTACTTGGGGAGTTAGTTGAGCTTGCAAAGGTTGGGTCCAATCATGTAAGACTCTCGAATACGAAGATTTACTCGAAGGAGTCTTTACCGGACTTGAAAAGAGAAAATCTTAGGTTTGGAGGGTCTAGGGGCAAAATGCTCTTTTTCTTGGCTAAGGGTAGTATCGTAATTACCCTAAATATATAATTAATTATTTAATTAATAAGGTGGAGGGGCATTTTGGGGAGAGAGGGCCAAAAATGGGCTCTTGAAGTGAAGTCTTGCTCCACCCGGGTTCGAACCTAGTTGGAAGCAATGAATTAAATTGTTTTTAATTTAAGTTGGTAAATTAGTGTAATTAATTTATATTTTTTATTTATTATCTGATTTGAAATAAAAGGAAATCAGATTTTTAATAATTAAATAAAACCTTATTTGACTAAGTCCTAAACTAGACTCCTAAGCCTAAGAAAACTCTCTCATGCACATCTCTCTCTCTCACGTCTCTATCACTCTAAGTCACGTTTTTCTTTGCCAAATACCGTACAAAAACATTAGGTAAACCAAAGTTCTTCACACTTGAAGAACTCACAACGCAAATTATAAACAAACAACTAATCAAACACGTTAGGCAAAGAGAGGTTTTTTCCATCAAGTTGGTGTTGAAGCACTTGGATTTGGACGTGTGCTTGGAGGGGTTTTTTGGGAAGCAAGTAGAGGTTTGAACGTCAAAAAGGTACGGGTTCTCTTCTCTCTTGATCCCTTTCCCAACAGACCTTTTAAAGTTCAGAATATTCATTCCGAAAACTAGGATTGTTCCCCGTTGCATGTCCCTGTCACAAGCTCCCATTGAATCATAGGTTGGTAATGTTTGCTGGTAGAAAACTAGGGATGAAACGTGTTTTCGTGATGATTATGTGTTTATATGTATGTTTGGAATTATGTGACTTATGTTGATGTTTCCGAAAATGTAACTACGTGTGTATGTGTGTGTGTTGCTGTGGCTATTGTTCATGGTTTAGGCCTTGAAATGGCATGATAGTTCTTTATATTTCATGTACACATGTTGATGTAAATCTGATGTTCATATGAGTTGAAATGAGGCTGATTTGAGGGATAATCTCTTGGCTAAACTAATCCATGAAAACGTATCTAAAACGTTCTAAATGCACTACGAAATTCCCCTAAGAACTAAGGTGTAACTAGATGAAAGGATGCTGAAAAATTAAAAGAAAACTTCCAGCTTCTAGTGATGAATTTCGGTCAGCAAAGAGGGTTCAAAATATTCAAAAAAAAATGAAATAAAACAAGTGAGGTCATGGAGAATTGAACCCGTGACCTCACCATGTTAAAAACCATGAAAATAAAGAAGTAAAAAGAAATATGGTGAAGGGGATTCGAAGCATGGTATTGGCTGGAAAATGTAACTTAAAAGAAAAAAATAAGAAATGAGAGGAGTGGGATTCGAACCCACAACCTCTCAATTAGATTTAAGGAGGAGTAAAAGAAAAAATAAATAAAATGTGAGGTGTGGGAATCGAACCCACGACCTCTAGGCAGTGAATGAGGGTAAAGAAAATGAAGGAAAAGAAATGTGAGGCGTGAAAATCGAACCCACGACCTCTAGGCAGTGAAGGAGAGTCAAAGGAAATGAAAGAAAAGAGATATGAGGCGTGGGAATCGAACCCACGACTACCTAGGCAAATTTAAGGAGAAAAATCAAAAGAAATTAAAGAGGGACTGTGGGGGTTCGAACCCACAACCCCTCGGCCAAAGGAGAGAAATTTAAAGGCAATGAAAATAAAAAGTAAATGAGGTTGTGGGGGTTCGATCCTCATCCTCTTAGTTCCATTAAGCGAAAAATGAAGAGAGAAATTAATGGAAAAATAAAATGAAGGCATTGGGGCTCTAACTTGGGTCCCCAAGTCGTATGGATCAAACCGAAATGAATGAAAAAAATGTAAGTGTTGTTCAAGTTATTTGAAAACCGGGTTCCTTTTCCCAAATTTCATATTGATACATAAGTCATACGTAAATTAAATGTTAAAGAATAATTCTGCCTACTTAGATCGAAATCGAGATCTTGACATACATACAAGATGCATAATTCTTATATTACATAATCTTAGGAAGATATGAATCACTTAACGAACTATGAATGAAGCCTCATGGCTTGTATATATAGACCCATAAGTTTAGCATACGTTTAAAAATAAGTGAACCTAAAATGCATGTAATGAAATGATGTAACCCTAGAAGGGTTAAAATAGAGTGTAAAACACACTAAATAGCCAAGTGCATTGGCATATGCTGAAATGAACAATGAAATGATGAAACCCTAGAAGGGTTAAGTAAGAGGGTGAAACACACCAAATGGCCAAGTGCATTGGCATATGATGCAATGAACATTCACGTAAAAAGGGGTGAGTAACTATGAAGAGCAAATGTGCTGATGATAATGAATGTGATGACAACATGATATGAGGCTAATGTAAAAGATGAGAGCAATCACAAATGAGCCTAAGTAAATATTACCAAAACATACTCACCTATGAGAGTGTAAAGTTAATGAAGAGACCAGTCTCTATGAACACTCTAATGAAAGTATTGAGATTAACAAACTTAACACTAATGATGAGATGAGAAATCATCTATTGAGCTATGATGTCCTCATACTTGAAGCAAGCTTCCATGACATATGAGTTGAATGTAATGGAACTTTATGCTGAGCACCAATAGACTAGCTATGAGCGGTGATGCCTTCTTTCGGGAAGGGCGGAGGTTCACGTAACTTTATGAGATGAGACTGTCCGGCATGCCGGGTATTGGTCTCCTTATATCTCCTAGTCTTCGAACCTATATTGCCAATATAGGGATCTAGCTAGGTTAAATTCCCATGTACGCAAACATGTTTTGGGTCACTTTGGCCGGTGATTCCACCTCTTTTCGGTGTGGGGTTTCAGGACACTGGATTTCATGATGCTCACATGATCTATGTCGGTTAAAGTTAAAGTTTCCAATGAACGAATGAATGAGGCCAGCCTCAAATGATGCACATAATGAAATGAATGGTACCAAATGTGTTAGGGCAGGATGATCTAGAGGTGAGTTAAACTCAAGCAATGACGTTAGGCCATTCTTGGTCATTGCACAGCGAACCCGATGAAAGTCTTAAACTACATCCTAGGTGTAGCTGGTGTTCACCCTAGCCTATGAACGAAATGAAATGAAGTACGTATGAATGAATGAAGCAGAATCTGTGTTTGCTAATGAAGACTCCCTAATTGAGGTTCCATATGTTGAGTCCTCATTTTTGGGAAGTCTTAATGTCAATTCCATGATTCCAAGGTCTCATGGCATATGAATAAATGATATAAACAACGTTATGTGTTATATGAATTATGATATGTGCTATGTGTACGCTGTTGTGTGCTGTGTGCAAAATGTTAAGTATGACGGTGCATGTTACTCTCATGGCATAACTTTCCTAATCCAAATTTGGAAAGCTCATAAACTTTCCTAATCCAAATTTGGAAAGTTCACTCACATTCCTAATGTTAATTTGGCAAGTCCACTGACTTGACCTGCTATAATCATGTTGCTAGGAAAGAGCTATTCTTACTTATGCATGTACTTGGTGTGTGCTACATATACCCATACTTAGTACAAGTGTGTACTAACCCTATACAACTCTAAACTTTTAGGTGCAGGCACAGGTGGACGCTAGAGCTACAGTATCAACGTTGCAACTATCCAGACGTTGAGTATTCATCCGGACTTGGTAGGCCCTCATGCTTTCGAGGATGATTTCCCATTTACATTCTAGCTTAGTTGTAGGATTGAGCTAGTGGAGTATGTTCCACTAGGGGTTCTTTCCCGTTTTTGTTCAGACATTGTATGGGTGCCATTTTGGGAAGTACATCTTTATCGTTATAATAAACTGCTTCTTTTATTTGATGATCTTAATGTTAGATGGTTGATGGTGAACAATTATATATGTAATAGAATGTATAGTAAGCATGTTAGGAAACAAAAAGTTTCAAATTTTCCGCTAAAATTAACCTAGATGAAGTAAGAATGACGTATGTTTGCTTGTCTGCGACCTTTGAGAGGTCAACGACGCCATCCTCGTGTGGGGTCTAGATTCCGATCGTGAAAACTTTCAAGGCAATGGGTTTACTCGTTGTGTCCATAAATATGCTCTTTACATTAAAGTTCATACTACTGGAGATATTCTGCTTGTTTGTCTTTATGTTGATGATCTCATTCTAACGGGTAACAACCCAGTTTTATTTGAAGCTTTCAAGAAAGCTATGTCCCTTGAGTTTGAGATGACGGACATAGGGCTCATGTCATATTACTTGGGCCTAGAAGTGAAGCAAATCGAGGAAGGCATCTTCATATATCAAGAAAGCTATACAAATGAGATTTTGAAGAAGTTTAACATGTTTGATTGCAACCCTGTGAACACCCCAATGGAAAGTGGAACAAAATTGTCAAAGTTTGATGATGGAGAAGAAGTGGATTTCAGTTTGTTCAAGAGTCTCATAGGAAGTCTGAGGTACTTGACATGTACGCGACCAGATATACTCTTTGCAGTTGGAGTTGTAAGTCGCTTCATGGAAGCTCCTACATCCTCTCACTTGAAGGTTGCTAAAAGAATTCTTCGCTAACTAAAATTTTATGTATTTCAACAAATAACACATAAATTTAGCAGAAAAAGGAACAAACAAAGATAACTTCCATGATATTTTTGAGCGAACTATTACATCTTATATTTCTAGAAAAAGCTCCACAAATATGATCACTCTTCAACGTTATCACCTCTACTAACAACAACATACCTAGTGTAGTGCCACAATTTAATTGCCTATGTCAATAGAGATATATATGTTCTCTGCACACTGAAGAATCCAAATGAACCAAAAGGATAAATCAGCTAGTAAAAATATGAATTATTTTTCATGAAATTTTAAATAACAAAATTTACTAAAGTAATTATTTCATACAAAATCGAGAATATTTTGTAAATGCACCAAATGAGAAGATACAAAGAATATGGAGATAGAGGAAGAACCAGAAAGGAAAACAATACTATTCAGTTTGTTTAGACATATTATTATAAATATTGCTATATCATTATGCAAATTTTGGGTTTACAAGTGAAATTTTTTACACTTATTAAGAGTATATATATATGAATGGAGAAAAAGAAACACCAAGAAATATACATTATATCAAGTTGAATTTCAAGCTCTTTGAAGGTATGTGATAGAAGAATTTTGTTTTGGTTGTACCCTCTTATAATTGGATTTGTCACTGGGTCTACACTCTTGTGCATATGAGATCAAGAAGTGGATTAAACATAAGAATTATGTCCATGCAACGTACATACAACAACATATAAACAAAACAACAAAAATTCCAAACATACAGAGTCCATTTGATCCTAGCACAACAAAGTTTAACCAAAACTCTTGAAGGAAGATGATGAGAAATCAAATGAAAAAAATGAGAGAGGAAAATAGGACAGAAAGTTAGAGAAGCTCACCAGGAAGGGGAGAGATTGCAGGAGGAGAAAGAACTATGAAGTGATTTCACAAAGCGTTGGTTGCAGGAAAACAAAAGCATATACACGTGTTAAGAAAATAGGCCCAGAAAAAATATAGTAAAAAATTGCCAATGAAATAGGTACACATTTATAGTAGCACTCAGATAACTTTGTGTACGATCTTTAATTGCAGTGTTAGTCTTAAGTGTTGACTTATAAATAAGGGTAATATGGAAGCCCGGTCACTTCTAAGTAGTCATCAGATCGAACCCAAGTACAAAATCTCATTAGCCACTATACTATATCAATAAATTTACCATCTCAGGTACAAAATCTCATTAGCAACTCTAATTTACCAATATCCCCCTAGAATAAATCTCACTACCCCTCTTCGCATTCATATTTTTCATAGGATAAAATATGAGTGTTAAGAGGGGTAGTGATATTGTAAATTTATCCTAGGAAAAAATTTACTATATCACTACCCTCGAGATGTCACATAGGTAAATTATCATTTTCAATTTACCATATTACTACCGCCTCCATTCTGATTTTGTACATGAGATGGTAAATTTTTCCTCGGATAAATTTACCATACCCTCGAGATGTTACTGTAGACAGTGAAATTTTATTGATAAATCCATACTTAATTTGGATCAAATCTTAAATTCATGATACATTGACAAAGTTCAAATTATATTTGGGCCAGTCCATTAAGTTGACAAGACGAACCAACTCATGTTCTTCAAGCCCAAGGATCAAAATTGCTTGGACGAAAATACCCCTAAAACCCTAGCTCAAACATATATAAAGAGGTCTTCATAAGATCAAGAAAAAAAGAGGAGACAGACGAAATACATACACACAGGAATACATAAATGCTCTTCAATGGTGATCTGCAAGTCTTCCGCAAACAAAGAAGTGTTCGCTCCAAGTGTTGAGCCGCACTATTCCGCCAAATCAAGAACATCTGTGAAGAAAAGAATCAGGGGATTACATATCTTTTGGGATACTTTATATAGATTGTAACCTTCACATTAATTCAAATACAAATATTATTGTTTGCTTGCAATTTTTTGTTTCCTGTTTATTGTATTTCAGGATTGAAACTTTAGACGCATACAAATTGGCACGCCCAGTGGGACCAAATATGCCCTTTATCTCTTCTCTCTTAAATCAAATCTAAAAATCTGAAGCTGCAAAGGTGGAAGAATGAGTACTTCAAGCCTCGTCTTGAGTTTCATCAAGTCTACACTCCGACAAGTCTTGAAACAGGGACATTTGTAGAAATTGAAATTTGGGGGACTCTACAAGATGAGTTAATTCGAGTTGGGACTCTACAAATTGTGTTAAACTCAAATTAGGATTCGGAGACTACTCAACCCTAAACTTTAGTTCATGCCTATATAAAGGGTATTAAATTCTTTAGAAGACATCTTGTAAATTTCATAAAGAGATCAAGATCTCGAATACTCCGCAAATTTCTAGGTTAATTACATAGAGAGGTCAAATCTAAATCATCCTAGTTCGAGAACTACTCCCCTCGAATCACGGATAAATCCTAGGAGAGTACAATCAAGGGATCAGCAGAATTGTACCCGCAATCTATCTTTATTAATAAAATCACATTTCTTCATATTTTATTTGTGTGGTTTATTTATTTTTCATATGTTTAAAATTTGTTGCAAACAGTCACATAGGTAACGTTTTAAATTTATTATCTCCTCCCACCCAACCCAACGCCCCCAACCCCCACCACCTCCGACCTCCTACCCCATCACACACCACCTCCAGTCAATTTTTCTAGATAACATTTAAATGCTCTTACAATAATATTTTCTTGCATACTTACCAAACAATAGAAAATAAGAAAAAAAAAATCAATTCTTTTCCAAAAAAATATTTTCCTTCTTGACATCAAATTTTTTCCTTCCACTAAAATGAGATATTAGCCTCGAATTTAGTGGGCTTATATTAATGGGTCAATCTAAAGAGGATTAATTACTTAAGCGGATCCCTTTTAAAAATTTATTACCTATTTTAAATATATTCTTTAATTATTACCATGTATAGTAATATAAAACAATACTATATATTTCTCTTTTTTGTCTTTCAGTTTTTTAATTTTTCTCTTTTCTCTCGCTCCTTTCTTTTTGTTGCTCTTTCTCTCTTACTTTTTTTTATTGTTTTTTATTTTCTGCTTTATTTTTGCTTCTCTCTCTCTCTCTCTCTCTTTGTTATTTTTTCCCTTTTATTTTTCTCTCTACTTTCTTCCGTAGAGTAGTCAATAATCGTGGAATGAATAAAATTTTTATCAATAATTAATTCATTAAACAAATAATTTAATCGCAACATATGAAGAGACATAACAAATTGCAAAATGAATTAAACTTGAATTAAATATATATTATACACATATCAAAGTTGAATTAAAAATGTATTACACACAAGTAAATTAAATTTGTATTAATAATGAATTAAACAAGTAACCCAATAATAACAAATAAATAAAAAAATTGCAAAATAAATTCAATTGCTTTAAAATTGTATTACACAATATTAAGGTTGAATTAGAAGATAAAATTAAGGATGAATGAAAAACGTAACTAATAAAAGCCATGACAACCATCTATCAACTGAATTAACTCATATTCTTCATGAATAAAACTTATACCATATGTATTTCATAAATTATTTTTGCTTTTATCACTAAGAAAATGAGTGATGGTTGCGACCTTCAATATGTATTAAAAATGTATTGTGTATGTCTTATAAAAAATATTATTAGTGTGTTACCTAAATTATTCTTGTTGGTATTCGTAAAAAAAATGAAGTGTGCATACGTATTATAAGTATATTATTCATGAATAAAAAATGTATTATATGTATCTTATAAATTACTTTTATTTGTATCACTAAGAATGTGAGTGATGTTTGCAATATGTATTAAAAATGTATTGTGCATGTATTATAAATGTATTATAAGTGTATTACCTAAATTATTTTAGCTGATATCATTAAAAAGGGAGTGAAGTTTGCAATATGTATCATAAATGTAGAAAATATTGTTCATTATTTAAACACAATTTTAATACAATTATGAAAATATCTAATACAACTTTAATACAAATGCGAGATAGTTCCGTAAACTTTATCCTTTTCGAGTTTCAGTCCAATATTTTTCCTAAAATCAATTCTAAAGTTAACCAAACCCTCTTAAAATTGAGATATAAACTCCAAACGATATTTTCAATTATTTGTAGGAACTGCCTATCCAAACTAATCGCAAACGAAAGCGCAATCATTGATTCATAGACTGAATAAAACTTATATTAGTAACTAATTAGACAAGTAATCTAATTGTAACAAATGAAGCAACAAAATAAACTGTCAAATGAATTAAAGTTGAATAAAAATGTATTACACACATATTAAAGTTGAGTTAGAAGAGAAAATTAACAATAAATGAAAACGTAACTAATGAAAGACAAGACAATAATCTATACACTGAATTAAACTTGTATTATTCAAAAATAAAACATATATCATATGTTTCTTATAAATTATTTTAGTTTGTATCACTAAGAACATTAGTGATGTTTGCCATATGTATTACAAATGTATTCCACATATGTTATAAATGTATTACAAGTGTGTTACTAATATTATTTTGGTTGATATCACTAAAAAGGAGTGAAGTTTGTAATATGTATTATAAATGTATTGTTCGTGATTTTAATACAATTTTAATGCAATTATGAAACATATCTATAATACAACAAACTTCACCTTTTTCGAGTTTCAATCTAATATTTCTCTAGAAATCAATTATAAACTTATCAATCCCTCTTAAAACTGGGATATAAACTCCAAACGAAATTTTCAATTATTTGTAGAAATAACCTATCCAAACTAATCACAAATTCGTAAAATTCCAATAATGAATTCAAAATTTGGATCTTTATAATGATCATCAATGGTGAACTCTTGTTTCTATGATTTTAAAGATTTGAAATTTCTGCTTAAGAACATGATACTGTACAATTTTTTGTTTTTTCTATTTCTCTTCTCGTCGTGTTTTTGGATAAAATTGTTGGGTTATGGGCCTTTTTCCCTTCCTATGTGGATAAATAAAAGCCCAATTGGACCAACTCATTTTTGCCCATAGGCCCATTCTTATGAGGCAAATATAATCCTATTTAGGTCTTATTTTCATATACCCAGAGAGTTTTTTCAGCAGCCAAAAAGAGAGAAAGAGAGCAGTTTTCGCAGTCAAAATTCAGCCCTAACAGCCAACTTCAAATTGCGATTCCCGCTTCGTTTCTTGTCCGATTGAGCTGATTTTTGGACAGCATATTATCTTCATCTCAATCTTTGATTAGGAACTGACAGTGTTGGATTTGGTGGCCTGCAGCTTAAGTTTTGCTGTCGTGAACAGTAGCTGCGAAATTGGTGATTTTGCTCCTTTAATTCTCTAGATTTGGTGCAATCTTATTTTGTTGTTGCTCGTTGTTTGGCACTTGTTTTGTGGCCAATTTTGGAGAACAATATTGTAAATCTTGGTGATTATAGTGGAGCTTTTGGTCCCGTGGTTTTTTACTCTTCACATCGAAGGGTTCTCCACGTAAATCTTGGTGTCTTGTGTGATTGGTTTATTATTGCCTTGTTATATTTGTTTGGTTGAATTACTTGCTGCCTTACTATCATATTGCTTGTGGTTGTTTGTCTTCTCTTGGTTCAAATCGAAAAGGGAAAGTATAGACTTGGGTATTCTTCCGCTGTTATCCTGTCAGGCATTCTTTGTTAGTGCCTTGTCTTTCCCAACAAAGTGGTATCAGAGCATTGGTTATTGTTGATTGTCGTTTTGAATGATGGAGGCAAATATGAGCAAAATGGTGTGTTTAACTGGTAGTAACTATCATATTTGGAAAGGCAAGATGAAAGATCTTCTATTTGTCAAGAAGATGCATTTACCTGTGTTTGCTTCTAATAAGCCTCAGTCTTTGAATGATGAAGAATGGGAATTTGAGCATCTGCAGGTTTGTGGCTATATTAGACAATGGGTTGAAGATAATGTTAGAAATCATATTGTGAATGAGACACATGCCAAAAGTTTGTGGGACAAGCTCGAGACACTTTATGCTTCGAAGACTGGCAACAACAAGTTGTTCCTATTGAAACAATTAATGAATATCAGGTATAAAGAGGGCACTCCTATTTCTGATCATATTAATGATTTTCAGGGTGTTCTTGACCAGCTGTCCGGAATGGGTGTAAAGTTTGATGATGAGATACAGGGACTTTGGCTTCTTAATACTCTGCCAGACTCTTGGGAAACTCTTCGAGTTTCTTTGACTAATTCTGCTCCCAGTGGTGTTGTAACCATGGAATATACTAAGAGTGGTGTCTTGAATGAAGAAATGAGAAGAAGATCTCAAGCCTCATCTTCTTCAGCTTCACACTCCGATGTTTTGGTTACTGAAGATAGGGGGAGAAACAAGTCCAGAGGTCAGAATGATAGAGGTAAAAGTAGAAGCAAGTCAAAGTCTAAATACAAGAATATTACATGTGACTATTGCCACAAGAATGGGCATATCATGAAATATTGTTACAAGCACAAGAGAGATATGAGACAACAAAAGAGAGAAGGCGATAATGAAAATCGTGTTGCTGTTGTTGCTAATGATGATCTTCTTGTTTCTTGTGATGCAAATGCCATTAATCTTGTTCGTGATGAGTCTAGCTGGTTTGTGGATTCTGGTGCTACTTCTCATGTCACGCCAAAGAAGGAATTATTTTCTTCTTATACTCCAGGTAATTTTGGAACGTTGAAAATGGGCAATAATCATGAAGTTGAAGTTATTGGCATTGGGACAGTTTGTTTGGAAAGTAACAATGGTTCCAAACTAGTTCTCAATAATGTCAAGCATGCTCCAGATGTTCGCTTGAATTTGATTTCTGTGGGATATCTTGATGATGAGGGTTATGTTAATACACTTGGTGTTGGCCAGTGGAAGCTTACTAGAGGTTTGATGGTTGTGGCCCGTGGTGACAAAATGTCTAACTTGTATGTATTTCAGGGCTCCATGTCCAGAGACATAGTAAATTTGATGGAGCATGATACTTCATCAGAGTTATGGCATAGAAGGCTGAGTCATATGAGCGAGAAGGGGATTGATAGTTTGGCTAAGAAAAATTTGCTTTCTGGAGTGAAACAAGCAAAGTTGAAGAAATGTGTTCATTGCTTAGCCGGTAAACAGAAAAGAGTTTCTTTTCAGAGTCATCCGCCTTCAAGAAAGCTTGATTTGCTGGAGTTGGTACATTCTGATTTGTGTGGTCCTTTTAAGGTAAGATCTCATGGTGGTGCACTTTACTTTGTGACTTTTATTGATGATCATTCTCGCAAACTCTGGGTATTTCCTTTGAAGTCCAAGGATCAAGTACTTGATGTGTTCAAGAGTTTTCAGGCCTTCGTTGAAAGAAAAACAGGGAAGACATTGAAATGCATCCGCTCAGATAATGGTGGTGAGTATATTGGTCCTTTTGATAGATATTGCAGAGAGCAGGGTATTAGGCATCTATAAACTCCTCCAAAGACTCCTCAGTTAAATGGTTTGGCAGAGAGGATGAACAGAATTCTAGTTGAGAGGGTTAGATGTATGCTTTCAGATGCTAAGCTGTCAGATTCCTTTTGGGCAGAAGCATCTGCAGGTTTGTGGCTATATTAGACAATGGGTTGAAGATAATGTTAGAAATCATATTGTCAAGGAGACACATGTCAAAAGTTTGTGGGACAAGGTTGAGACACTTTATGCTTCGAAGACTGGCAACAACAAGTTGTTCCTATTGAAACAATTAATGAATATCAGGTATAAAGAGGGCACTCCTATTTCTGATCATATTAATGATTTTCAGGGTGTTCTTGACCAGCTGTCCGGAATGGGTATAAAGTTTGATGATGAGATACAGGGACTTTGGCTTCTTAATACTCTGCCAGACTCTTGGGAAACTCTTCGAGTTTTTTTGACTAATTCTGCTCCCAGACGTGTTGTAACCATGGAATATACTAAGAGTGGTGTCTTGAATGAAGAAATGAGAAGAAGATCTC
>NC_028645.1:69251863-69322951 GCF_001406875.1 Solanum pennellii
CAGCAAATCAAGCTTTCATGAAGGCGGATGACTCTGAAAAGAAACTCTTTTCTATTTACCGGCTAAGCAATGAACACATTTCTTCAACTTTGCTTGTTTCACTCCAGAAAGCAAATTTTTCTTAGCCAAACTATCAATCCCCTTCTCGCTCATATGACTCAGCCTTCTATGCCATAACTCTGATGAAGTATCATTCTCCACCAAATTTACTGAGTCTCTGGACATGGAACCCTGAAATACATACAAGTTAGACAACTTGTCACCACGGGCCACAACCATCAAACCTCTAGTAACCTTCCACTGGCCAACACCAAGTGTATTAACATAACCCTCATCATCAAAATATCCCACAGAAATCAAATTCAAGCGAACATCTGGAGCATGCTTGACTTTATTGAGAACTCGTTTAGAACCATTGTTACTTTCAAAACAAACTGTCCCAATGCCAATAACTTCAACTTCATGATTATTGCCCATTTTCAACGTTCCAAAATTACCTGGAGTATAAGAAGAAAATAATTCCTTCTTTGGCGTGACTTGAGAAGTAGCACCAGAGTCCACAAACCAGCTAGACTCATCACGAACAAGATTAATGGCATTTGCATCACAAGAAACAAGAAGATCATCATTAGCAACAACAGCAACACGATTTTCATTATCGCCTTCTCTCTTTTGTTGTCTCATATCTCTCTTGTGCTTGTAACAATATTTCATGATATGCCCATTCTTGTGGCAATAGTCACATGTAATATTCTTGTATTTAGACTTTGCATTGCTTCTACTTTTACCTCTATCATTCTGACCTCTGGACTTGTTTCTCCCCCTATCTTCAGTAACCAAAACATCGGAGTGTGAAGCTGAAGAAGATGAGGCTTGAGATCTTCTTCTCATTTCTTCATTCAAGACACCACTCTTAGTATATTCCATGGTTACAACACCACTGGGACCAGAATTAGTCAAAGAAACTCGAAGAGTTTCCCAAGAGTCTGGCAGAGGATTAAGAAGCCAAAGTCCCTGTATCTCTTCATCAAACTTTACACCCATTCCGGACAGCTGGTCAAGAACACCCTGAAAATCATTAATATGATCAGAAATAGGAGTGCCCTCTTTATACCTGATATTCATTAATTGTTTCAATTGGAACAACTTGTTGTTGCCAGTCCTCGAAGCATAAAGTGTCTCGAGCTTGTCCCACAAATTTTTGGCATGTGTCTCATTCACAATATGATTTCTAACATTATCTTCAACCCATTGTCTAATATAGCCACAAACCTGCAGATGCTCAAATTCCCATTCTTCATCATTCAAAGACTGAGGCTTATTAGAAGCAAACACAGGTAAATGCATCTTCTTGACAAATAGAAGATCTTTCATCTTGCCTTTCCAAATATGATAGTTACTACCAGTTAAACACACCATTTTGCTCATATTTGCCTCCATCATTCAAAACGACAATCAACAATAACCAATGCTCTGATACCACTTTGTTGGGAAAGACAAGGCACTAACAAAGAATGCCTGACAGGATAACAGCGGAAGAATACCCAAGTCTATACTTTCCCTTTTCGATTTGAACCAAGAGAAGACAAACAACCACAAGCAATATGATAGTAAGGCAGCAAGTAATTCAACCAAACAAATATAACAAGGCAATAATAAACCAATCACACAAGACACCAAGATTTACGTGGAAAACCCTTCGATGTGAAGAGTAAAAAACCACGGGACCAAAAGCTCCACTATAATCACCAAGAGTTACAATATTGTTCTCCAAAATTGGCCACAAAACAAGTGCCAAACAACGAGCAACAACAAAATAAGATTGCACCAAATCTAGAGAATTAAAGGAGCAAAATCACCAATTTCGCAGCTACTGTTCACGACAGCAAAACTGAAGCTGCAGGCCACCAAATCCAACTCTGTCAGTTCCTAATCAAAGATTGAGATGAAGATAATATGCTGTCCAAAAATCAGCTCAATCGGACAAGAAACGAAGCGGGAATCGCAATTTGAAGTTGGCTGTTAGGGCTGAATTTTGACTGCGAAAACTGCTCTCTTTCTCTCTTTTTGGCTGCTGAAAAAACTCTCTGTGTATATGAAAATAAGACCTAAATAGGCTTATATTTGCCTCATAAGAATGGGCTTATGGGCAAAAATGAGTTGGTCCAAATTGGGCTTTTATTTATCCACATAGGAAGGGAAAAAGGCCCATAACCCAACAATATTCACTAACAAGTACTATTATTTGTGGAGTTGCTTTTGGTATTAGGTGTGATGAAGAAGCACATAAAAGAAGGAGATTTAATGAACTTTTAATTGAGACTCAACCAATGATGGCTATCTTCTTTGTGTCTAATTTTTTTCCTTCTTTAAGTTGGATTGATAAACTTACTGGATTGACGGATAGACTGGAGAAGAATTTCAACAACTTGGATAACTTTTATAAAGAACTCATTGAGCAACATCTTAATCCCAATAGGCCATAATCCATGGAAGGGGACATTCTTGATCTTTTGCTCCAATTGAAGAAAGAGAAATCAACTCCAATTGATCTCACTTTAGAGGATGTAAAAGCTCTTGCCATGGTAATCTAGTATATATATGTTAGTACATGTACTTTGAGACTTTTTTTTTGGTTTCACACCTGATGTTGTTTAAGAAGAAGGAAGCTGAGGATTGGAACATGTCAAAGGAACACGTCCAACGAAGCTGATTGACGTGTCTGCAGCAGTGCTACACGTCAGTCAGCTTCGTTGGACATGTTCCAATCGTCAACTTCCTTCTTCTTCAGCAGATGTCTCGAGCCCACATTAGAGCCCTGACTAAATTCAGATCGCGCACTGCAGGGCCCATTCAGGGGTGGTGCTCCCAACAGGATTTAGACTTCCTCATGAATTAGACAGCCTTAATGAAGAATCCAAGAGCCATGAAGAAAGTTCAAGAGGAAATTAGACAATCAATTGGAAAAAAAAGGCATTGTAAATGAAGATGACATCCAAAATATGCCTTATCTTAAAGCAGTAATAAAAGAGACATTTCGATTATATTCATCAGCTCCACTCCTACTACCAAGAGAATCAATGAAAAAGTCGATACTAGAAGGATATGAAATTGAGTTAGGAACCACAATTTATGTTAACTTTTGGGCTATTGCAAGAGATCCCGATATGTGGGAGAATTCAAATGAGTTTATTCCTGAAAGATTCCTGAATAGCGATATTAATTTCAAAGGATAAGACTTTAAGTTAATTCCATATGGAGCTGGACGAAGAGGATGCCACTATGACACTTGGGGTTGCCATAGTGGGACTTGCATTGTCAAATCTTCTTTATGCATTTGATTGGAAATTGCCTTGTGGCATGAGAAAAGAGGACATTCATACAACTGTTAGGCCAGGAATTGTCATGCATAAGAAAATATATCTTTGCCTTATCCCTAGACTATATTCAAATATGGATAAAAAATAAATTATTTTCAAGCTAAACATATATAGAATCATGTAATAAATTATTCTTATGTTAAACTTATCGATAGACTCTAAATTATGAATTTGTCTTTCACTCCGCTCTAGTTCTAGGAGTGTTGTATTTTGGTTCTTTTATGGGAGTTGGGCTAATGAATTTTAAGAAGGAACACCTTTATATTATGCAAATAAATAAATATATGTGCTACTGGTAGTAATTGTTTCATTTTCACTACTAAAAAGTTACTGTTTTTTTCATTGAAATTTTCTATTGAAAAATGTTTAACGACTATTTTTATAAATATTTTAATTGAGTCAGTGAGAAAAGAAAATATAGTATTCCTTCCGTCCTTTTTTACTTGTCTACTTTTGAATTGACACACTTATTAAGAAAATAATTAATGACGTAGTGAGTTTACCATTTTACCCCTATTAATTATGAAGTGGATGAAAAGTTCTACATTTTTCAAAGTAATTAGTCATTTAATTGAGGGTATAAAAGATAAAAAATAGTTCTTTCTTGATATATCAAAATAGATAAGTAATTAGGGACAGCTATAAAAGGAAAAGTAAACAAATAATTCAAAAGACGAAAGAAATAATATTTTTACACGGAAGAAGCAACAAATTGGAAGATGGTAATAAAACAATTTTGTATAAACGTTATAATTTATTTTAAAGTTGGAAAAGGCAATTATGTACCTTAGTACAAGTAAGAGTTGGAGGGGAGAAAACATCCTTACTAATATTTATGTTCTTTATTTCATACTTTATCACATATAAAATTATATAAAATTTCATATATCATAATAATAAGGTGCTATTTATAAACAAGACAAAAATAGCAATCAAACATTGTATTTTTTAAGTTCTATCTAAAGTATTCAAACGACATGTTAGTTTGTGAAACACATCATATAGTAATACGATGCATTAATAATCATAAATCAAGAATGCACCATTTAATGTGAGATTTACCAATCCAAGGTGGGTGGGGTGGAGGGTCACCTACTCGATTTGAGTTCAAAATGAATTATTTAGTTGTTTTAGATCAAATTTAAAATATTTATTTTTCAATACGCAAAACCTACTCCTATGTCTTGATACATTTTGAATTCAGAACCAAAATTGACGAATTTGATCCTTATTTTTGTATTAAATTTGTTTCACTTTAAAAATTATGAATTTAAGTCTATTATTTTAATTATAGTGAATTTTTACCTATAAAAATATGCGTCTGTAAAAATATATCTCAATTATTGGATATTAAAGATTTATCTGCATTTGCCACTAATCCTCATTGTCTATACTGACACGCTATAATACTCATTTTCATGATTTATATTACAGGTAGATATCAATTTACATCAAGGTAATTAAGTACCTTAGTTTTTTTTTTTTTTTGGAGATTTCTTGTAGCAATTGAAGATTAAGTGGTTTTCAGAGGTTTGAGAGAGAAATTAACAAGTTGTGTAAAATATGATTAATTGATAGGCTGGGATGGGTCTACTGAGTAGAGTGTCATCTATGAATTTACATAATTAACCTTTATATAATTAAAATATTAATTCAAAATTTTTGAATTTACCTTAATAATAATGAAATAATTAAACAAGAAGGCAAAATATGAGGAGTAATATTTGCATAAATAAAAGTGTATGATTTCTTGGCATTAACATACCTCGTATATTTGTAAAATAGCAAAAAAAATAAAAAAATAAAATTATGGGAGAATTAAGGAAAAAAACCAAACTTCTCAACTATCCTAGTTAATGGTCGACTAAATAAGTCTATTATCTTTCTAAAAATGGTAGTTGAGGCAAATCTAGATCATTAGATACAGATTTGATCTCTTTAAATTACCAATTTCTTTATATTTATAGACTTTTTTAAAAAATATTATTAAGGTGTGTTTAGCATGGAAAAAAATGAATAATTTTTTTTTAATATTATCATATTCAGTTAGTCAAAAAATTTGAATAATATTTTCTCTAAAAAATACGTTTTTTTTTCTTAAAAAAAAAAGGAAAATAACTTTCCTAGTGAAAGTAGGAAGAACATATTTCACAAACTTTCAAAGTGATTGTGTCATCCAACACCCTCCCACACGCCTTATCTTCATCCCAACTCGTAGCCACTTTTCCTACCACCCCACACCAGTAATTCCTTCACCTTCACCTCTCATGCTATTTGTCCAGATTATATACAAAAATCCAAAAAATATTTATCATAAAAAAAAACATTTTCCTTCGTATCAACCACACCCTTACTTTTTAATTATAAATTAAAGAGACAATAGAAAATTTTATTACAAGACATTTCAAGTGACTTTACCCAAAAAGAAAAAAAAAAGTTGTTTTCACTCTTTGTAGTCCTTGTTATCATCATTATTCTCAGTTTGCTTCTTTCTAAAGCCAAAAGGAATGGAAAAAACATTCTACCACCAGGGCCTTTAGGGTTGCCATTCATTGGAAATTTGCATCAATTTGATAGTGTAAAGCCTCATACCTATTTTTGGAAACTTTCTAAAAAATATGGAAAAATATTCTCATTGAAAGATTGTTCTACTCCAGTAGTTGTAATTTCTTCTGCAAAATTAGCAAAAGAAGTATTGAAAACACAAGATTTAACATTTTGTAGTAGACCTTCTACTCTTTGCCAGCAAAAGTTTTCTTACAATAGTCAAGATATTGCCTCATCACCTTACAATGACAATTGGAAAGAACATCGAAAAATATTTTTTGTTCATTTATTTAGTCCAAAAGAAGTACAATATTTTGTTCCAATTCGTGAAAATGAAATGTTAAGAATGATCAAGGAAATATCTCAACAAGCTGTCACTTCACGAACTACCAATTTGAGTAGTATATTGATTTCACTAACGACTACAATTTTTTGTAGAGTTGCTTTTGGTATTAGGTATGATGAAGAAACACACGAAAGGAGGAATTTTAATGAACTTTTAAAAGTGACTGAAGAAATGTTGGTAAGCTTTTTTGTCTCTGATTTTTTTCCTCTCTTTGGATGGATTGATAATCTCTCCAAAAAAATAATATACTCGAGAAGAATTATAAGGATTTGGATGAGTTTTACGAAGGACTCATTGAGCAACATCTCAGTCCCAATAGGCCAAAATCCATGGAAAAAGGAGATATTATTGATCTTTTGCTCCAATTGAAGAAAGACAAGTCAACTCCAATCGATCTTACTTTGGAGAACATAAAGGCTATCATTATGGTAATAAACTACTCCATTTTATATATGTCAGTTTCTTACACCTATTAATCTTTCATTGACTTGATATTAATACTTCAAGTATTTGAATAAAGATAAAATGAGAAATTCAAAGTTTGTGAATTTGTGTCAACGTTTTTATGCTCTCAATTTATATCTTGTAGAATATGCTAGTTGGTGGAACGAACACTAGTGCAGCTACAATAATTTGGGCAATGACATCTTTGATAGCTAATCAGAATGCCATGAAGAAAGTTCAAGAAGAAATTCGAGAATCAGTTGGGAAAAGTCCATAGAGAGTGAAGATGATGTCCAAAATCTTCCATTTTTGGACAGCATATTATCTTCATCTCAATCTTTGATTAGGAACTGACAGAGTTGGATTTGGTGGCCTGCAGCTTCAGTTTTGTTGTCGTGAACAGTAGCTGCGAAATTGGTGATTTTGCTCCTTTAATTCTCTAGATTTGGTGCAATCTTATTTTGTTGTTGCTCGTTGTTTGGCACTTGTTTTGTGGCCAATTTTGGAGAACAATATTGTAACTCTTGGTGATTATAGTGGAGCTTTTGGTCCCGTGGTTTTTTACTCTTCACATCGAAGGGTTTTCCACGTAAATCTTGGTGTCTTGTGTGATTGGTTTATTATTGCCTTGTTATATTTGTTTGGTTGAATTACTTGCTGCCTTACTATCATATTGCTTGTGGTTGTTTGTCTTCTCTTGGTTCAAATCGAAAAGGGAAAGTATAGACTTGGGTATTCTTCCGCTGTTATCCTGTCAGGCATTCTTTGTTAGTGCCTTGTCTTTCCCAACAAAGTGGTATCAGAGCATTGGTTATTGTTGATTGTCGTTTTGAATGATGGAGGCAAATATGAGCAAAATGGTGTGTTTAAATGGTAGTAACTATCATATTTGGAAAGGCAAGATGAAAGATCTTCTATTTGTCAAGAAGATGCATTTACCTGTGTTTGCTTCTAATAAGCCTCAGTCTTTGAATGATGAAGAATGGGAATTTGAGCATCTGCAGGTTTGTGGCTATATTAGACAATGGGTTGAAGATAATGTTAGAAATCATATTGTGAATGAGACACATGCCAAAAGTTTGTGGGACAAGCTCGAGACACTTTATGCTTCGAAGACTGGCAACAACAAGTTGTTCCTATTGAAACAATTAATGAATATCAGGTATAAAGAGGGCACTCCTATTTCTGATCATATTAATGATTTTCAGGGTGTTCTTGACCAGCTGTCCGGAATGGGTGTAAAGTTTGATGATGAGATACAGGGACTTTGGCTTCTTAATACTCTGCCAGACTCTTGGGAAACTCTTTGAGTTTCTTTGACTAATTCTGCTCCCAGTGGTGTTGTAACCATGGAATATACTAAGAGTGGTGTCTTGAATGAAGAAATGAGAAGAAGATCTCAAGCCTCATCTTCTTCAGCTTCACACTCCGATGTTTTGGTTACTGAAGATAGGGGGAGAAACAAGTCCAGAGGTCAGAATGATAGAGGTAAAAGTAGAAGCAAGTCAAAGTCTAAATACAAGAATATTACATGTGACTATTGCCACAAGAATGGGCATATCATGAAATATTGTTACAAGCACAAGAGAGATATGAGACAACAAAAGAGAGAAGGCGATAATGAAAATCGTGTTGCTGTTGTTGCTAATGATGATCTTCTTGTTTCTTGTGATGCAAATGCCATTAATCTTGTTCGTGATGAGTCTAGCTGGTTTGTGGATTCTGGTGCTACTTCTCATGTCACGCCAAAGAAGGAATTATTTTCTTCTTATACTCCAGGTAATTTTGGAACGTTGAAAATGGGCAATAATCATGAAGTTGAAGTTATTGGCATTGGGACAGTTTGTTTGGAAAGTAACAATGGTTCCAAACTAGTTCTCAATAATGTCAAGCATGCTCCAGATGTTCGCTTGAATTTGATTTCTGTGGGATATCTTGATGATGAGGGTTATGTTAATACACTTGGTGTTGGCCAGTGGAAGCTTACTAGAGGTTTGATGGTTGTGGCCCGTGGTGACAAGTTGTCTAACTTGTATGTATTTCAGGGCTCCATGTCCAGAGACTCAGTAAATTTGGTGGAGAATGATACTTCATCAGAGTTATGGCATAGAAGGCTGAGTCATATGAGCGAGAAGGGGATTGATAGTTTGGCTAAGAAAAATTTGCTTTCTGGAGTGAAACAAGCAAAGTTGAAGAAATGTGTTCATTGCTTAGCCGGTAAACAGAAAAGAGTTTCTTTTCAGAGTCATCCGCCTTCAAGAAAGCTTGATTTGCTGGAGTTGGTACATTCTGATTTGTGTGGTCCTTTTAAGGTAAGATCTCATGGTGGTGCACTTTACTTTGTGACTTTTATTGATGATCATTCTCGCAAACTCTGGGTATTTCCTTTGAAGTCCAAGGATCAAGTACTTGATGTGTTCAAGAGTTTTCAGGCCTTGGTTGAAAGACAAACAGGGAAGACATTGAAATGCATCCGCTCAGATAATGGTGGTGAGTATATTGGTCCTTTTGATAGATATTGCAGAGAGCAGGGTATTAGGCATCAGAAAACTCCTCCAAAGACTCCTCAGTTAAATGGTTTAGCAGAGAGGATGAACAGAACTCTAGTTGAGAGGGTTAGATGTATGCTTTCAGATGCTAAGCTGTCAGATTCCTTTTGGGCAGAAGCACTTAATACTGCTGCTTATGTTATCAATTTATCTCCTGCTGTTGCTTTAGATGGTGATGTCCCTGACAGAGTTTGGACTGGTAAGAATGTTTCTTATGATCATCTTAGAGTCTTTGGGTGTAAAGCCTTTGTACATGTTCCTAAGGATGAAAGGTCAAAGTTGGATGTTAAAACTAGGCAGTGTATCTTCATTGGTTATGGTCAAGATGAATTTGGCTATCGTTTCTATGATCCTGTTGAGAAGAAACTTGTTAGAAGCCGTGATGTTGTGTTCTTTGAAGACCAAACAATTGAAGATTTTGACAAAGCTGACAAGGCTGATTTTCAGAGTAGTGAGAGCTTAGTTGATGTTGATCCAGTTCCTTTGACTATTGCACCGGAAGAAAATCTTCATAATGATGAAAATCAAGTTGATAATGAAGATGGTGATCATGTTCAGAATGACCGGCATGATGTTGTTGATGCTCCAGTGCAAGATGATGTGGTTGTCCAACAACCAATTATAGATGCTCCAGAGAGTTCTCTCAGACGATCTAGTAGAGAGAGAATTCCTTCATCTCGTTATTCTCCCAATGAGTATGTACTCTTGACTGACGGGGGAGAACCTGAGAGTCTTGATGAGGCCATGGAAAGTGAAGAAAAAGAAAGGTGGTTTGATGCTATGGAAGATGAGATTAAATCCTTGCATGATAATCATACCTTTGATTTGGTTAAGTTACCTAAAGACAGAAAAGCTTTGAAAAACAGGTGGGTTTTTCGGGTGAAACATGAAGATGGTAATCCAGTTCCACGGTACAAAGCTAGATTAGTTGTCAAGGGATTTAATCAGAAAAGGGGAGTTGATTTTGATGAGATATTCTCTCCAGTTGTGAAGATGTCATCCATTCGTGTGGTTCTAGGCTTGGCTGCAAGTCTAGATTTAGAGGTTGAGCAAATGGATGTTAAAACTGCTTTCCTCCATGGTGACTTAGATGAAGAAATTTATATGGAGCAACCGGAAGGTTTTGAAGTCAAGGGTAAAGAGAATTATGTTTGCAAATTGAAGAAGAGCTTGTATGGTTTGAAACAAGCTCCCAGGCAGTGGTACAGGAAGTTTGGTTCTTTTATGAGTCAGCAGGGCTTCAAGAAGACTTCTTCAGACCATTGTGTTTTTGTGCAAAAGTTCTCTGATGGTGACTTTATTATTGTGTTGCTTTATGTTGATGACATGCTTGTTGTTGGTCATAATACTTGCAGGATTCAGAAGTTGAAGCAAGAGTTGAGTAAGTCTTTTGCTATGAAAGACTTAGGACCAGCAAGGCAGATTCTTGGCATGCAGATTGTCCGTGATAGAAAGGCCAAGAAATTGGTATTATCACAAGAGAAGTACATTCAGAAAGTACTTCGCAGATTCAGCATGGACAAAGCTAAGGTTGTCAGTAC
The DNA here is from genome assembly GCF_001406875.1 of Solanum pennellii. Classification (NCBI taxonomy): domain Eukaryota; kingdom Viridiplantae; phylum Streptophyta; class Magnoliopsida; order Solanales; family Solanaceae; genus Solanum; species Solanum pennellii. The sequence goes on from NC_028645.1 coordinate 69,262,671, forward strand.
ACCTTTAGCTATGCACTTCAAATTGAGCACGAAACAGTGTCCTTCTAGTGATGATGAGAAGGAAGATATGAAGAAAGTTCCTTATGCTTCAGCTGTTGGTAGTTTGATGTATGCGATGGTTTGTACAAGACCGGATATTGCTCACGCTGTTGGAGTTGTTAGCCGTTTTCTTTCTAATCCGGGAAGAGAACATTGGAATGCTGTGAAGTGGGTTATGAGATATCTCTGTGGCACTTCTAGTCTGAGTTTGTGTTTTGGTACAGGGAAGCCTATTCTTTGTGGTTATACTGATTCAGACATGGCTGGTGATGTTGATACTCGCAAGTCTACTTCAGGGTACTTGGTTACTTTTGCAGGGGGAGCTGTGTCTTGGCAATCTAGGTTGGAAAAATGTGTTGCTCTATCTACTTCAGAAGCTGAGCTTATTGCTGTCGTTGAAGGTTGTAAAGAATTGCTTTCGATGAAGAGATTCTTGGGGGAACTTGGTTGTGATCAAGAGAGGTATGTGCTTTATTGTGACAGTCAAAGTGCTATACATCTGGGCAAGAATTATACGTTCCATGGTCGGTCTAAACACATTGATGTGAGATACCATTGGATTCGAGATGTGTTGGATTCTAAGTTGCTTGAGCTTGAAAAGATTCATACAAATGACAATGGTTCCGATATGATGACTAAAACTTTGCCAAGAGGGAAGTTTGAAGATTGTTGCATGGTCGCCGGGATGGCGGTCTCCTCCACATAGTCGTGAGGGGGAGAATTGTTGGGTTATGGGCCTTTTTCCCTTCCTATGTGGATAAATAAAAGCCCAATTTGGACCAACCCATTTTTTCCCATTGGCCCATTCTTATGAGGCAAATATAATCCTATTTAGGTCTTATTTTCCTATACACAGAGAGTTTTTTCAGCAGCCAAAAAGAGAGAGAGAGCAGTTTTCGCTGTCAAAATTTAGCCCTAACAGCCAACTTCGAATTGCGATTTCCGCTTCGTTTCTTGTCCGATTCAGCTGATTTTTGGACAGCATATTATCTTCATCTCAATCTTTGATTAGGAACTGACAAAGTTGGATTTGGTGGCCAGCAGCTTCAGTTTTGCTGTCGTGAACAGTAGCTGCGAAATTGGTGATTTTGCTCCTTTATTTCTCTAGATTTGGTGCAATCTTATTTTGTTGTTGCTCGTTGTCTGGCACTTGTTTTGTGGCCAATTTTGGAGAACAATATTGTAACTCTTGGGGATTATAGTGGAGCTTTTGGTCCCGTGGTTTTTTACTCTTCACATCGAAGGGTTTTCCACGTAAATCTTGGTGTCTTGTGTGATTGGTTTATTATTGCCTTGTTATATTTGTTTGGTTGAATTACTTGCTGCCTTACTATCATATTGCTTGTGGTTGTTTGTCTTCTCTTGGTTCAAATCGAGAAGGGAAAGTATAGACTTAGGCACTCTTCCGCTGTTATCCTGTCAGGCATTCTTTGTTAGTGTCTTGTCTTTCCCAACAAAAATTAGTGAAATATATGTAACAACTGATTTTAAAACAACTATTTAAATGAATTTTTTGAAAAGAAAAATAAAAAAAGACGAACTTAAAGAATGACACAGAAAGAGACGACGAAGAAGAAAAAAAAAGGGAAAGAGAAAAAAGACAGAGAAAGAGGCGAAGGAAGATAAACAATACAAATTTTTAATTCTAAAAGACTATTATATTTTATAAGAAAAAATATATTGACATAGATAGTAATTTTTTAATATTGTATATTTATGTGATATATCCATCTAAAAAATCCAAAACATGGGCTTCTTACTAATCGATATCCATTTTCTCCTCCTCTTTAATCAATGCAACCACAAACATGTATAACATGGCAGGAGTTTGAATTACAACATGAAGAAATCTGATTTTTATTTTTACAAAATTCTAGCAAAAAATGAAAAACCCAAGTCACAAGAGAGAATTGAAATTGGTGTCAAGTCAAATCTTTTTTTAATTTTGTGAAGGTGTTACGGAGGAACAACATGATAACCTATTCTAGAGAATGAGACATCTCTTATTGTTGACTCTTCTCCGATCAGTCCTTTATTTGATACCTTCTTCGTGAAGTCGATTAGGTATGCATATTACAGTGTTGAGTTAATGGGTTAATATGTATCTAGATTTCAAAGTCTCTTTCACTGTTATAAAAAAATCGAAAAGGTTCTTTGGATCTTCAATTATCGAAAATTACTTACAACTTAAAGATGTGAATATTAAACTTCGAATAAGTATACCAAAATTTTCAATGCCGAATTTATAGTGATCGAAAAGAGGAACATTAGATAATTATAAAGGCATACTAATTTGTTTTAGCATTAAAAAGTTTGCTATCATCATTGGCTTAAATTGCCATAAGGTGGATGTGTATGATGATATCGGCCGATAGAGAAGCATTTTCTGCTTATCTATGGGACTATATTAGTTATGATATTACAATTAACTAGCTTTTTGCGACCGATAACATATCAATTGAAATTAATGAATTGTTTGATCCCTCGAGGATTTCATAAGCATCATTATTTTGACTTAACAAACATTGAATTCCATTGTTTTTGCTATAGCATTTTTAGTAACTATTTCATTTGTTAATAGTTGCTGAAATAATTGCAGCAGTCGCTGCAATATTAGTTGCTGAAATAATTACTGCAGTTGTTATAAAATAACTTTAAAAATGCAATAGCTGTTATAGCTGTAATTGTTTATCCTAATTTATAATTTAGTCTTAGAATCTAACTTTCAAAATAAATAATGAATTTAATTTTGTATTATCTCATTTTGATTTAGTACTTTAACATGTAGATTGTGAGTCCATGGATTATTTCTACAAATTGTGAAATGGAGATGGATTTTTTTCACTAAGTTTGTGCCTAAGAAATTAACTATGGATGATAAGATCGGAATTGATTCAAAAGATGTTATGGCGATAAAAAGAAATAGTATAGTTGTTCATCATAATTTTGATGTATCAGAATCTTCTCCGAATGGTAAGAGAACTCTTAGTGGTGAAGGATAAAGATAATATACTCTTGATACTGATTTCGAAAAAGGAGTATTATGTGATATTAGTGGTGATTTTTGCATAGAAAAATCTTCTCCGATCAATGAGAATATTTCTTATCCTCAAGAAACCTCATCCACCAAGAAGGATTCAATAGATATAATTAAATGTCAGGTTAGAGTCTTTAGAGAAAATTATCTTCACTGTCACGCCCCGAGCTACCCCAACACGCGGACACGGAACCTAGGACCACAAGTGATCCCAAGCTAACCCTGCTGGTATGATCATGAGCATACTAAAGATAATAAACTGTTGCAGAAGCTAAATCATACTTAAATTGAAAAGATGGGGAATACCCATATTCTATAACTGAGATATTTGAAAACAATGAGTTTAATACAAAAGAAATATTAACTCAATACTAAGCTGAATCTAACTATGTTTGAAAATTGCCTCTAAACTAGACTAGAAATACTGGGACAAGCCCCAGCTAAATCTAGCAAAAACTGAAACTAAATGACTAAAGACTGAAATGAAACTCATGACTGTTGTCCTCGGAGAATGAGGACTCACCACTGAATCTGCTGAACTGGAGATCGGAAAATCGATCTATGCGTGATCTGGATCCTGAGAACCTTAACCTACATCACGAGAAAATGTAGCGCACGTATGCGTCAGTAGTTGAAAGGTACTGAGCATGTAGGATAGAGTACAACTGAAATAAAACATAACTTAACAATCACAAAAACAAGTATAATAATCTGAACGTGATGTGCAGATTTCTGAGCTAACTGGATGCAATGACCAATTTATAACATGCTGAAACTGAATACTGAATATACTGACAAATGGTCAACACAAAAAGTCTGATTGAACTGTGGGAGCTACTAATAACCGATAATAAAACCAGATGAGCTAAATGTGGAGTCCTATGTATACGCCCCATCGAGAGGACCCAATATACCCTGCCAAAGGTATAAAGGCATACTGGCGTTATCACTAAACTGATTGCCCACAAAGGGGACTTACAACCTACATTGCTAGTAGTTCCGGGACTATTGGGTACGCTAAACCCTAGTCCAACTCGGTATTATGTTACTCCCAATGAATTATGTAAATTAACTGATTATATCTGAATTTCTGTAAATACTGGATAGCTCGAAACTGAACATGCAAACTGAGAATACAACAATTAATCTGGTAATTATGCATTTATAACTGAGTCATGTATATCTAAAGTTTCTGAAATATATGACCTAGCATGTGTAATTCAAGAACTAAAGAAATACAAAGTTAGGGTTCTGAAATTCATGCGATAATCTGAGTAATAACATGATAATCTGATTTGGAACATATATTTAATAATTTCATGAAGTTATATAAATGTTCTAGAAACCCTAGGTTTAATAATGATAAGAGAATCAAGAACTGACTGAAACTAAGGACTCAATGGGTGAAAGGAATCCACTAGTAAAATCCCACATGCCTGGTGATGAAATCCACGGAAAAATACTTAAGTTTCGGGCTGGAACTGCTGGAGCTTGTGGCATTCTTGAACTAGGGTTCTTGAGCTTTTTTTCTCCTCTCTTGCTTCTAATTTTCTAAGTTTTGATTTAATGATTTGACATGGATATGTTTTAATTATGTTTCTAGGCTTAAACTGGCTAATCTGATGATTTAGGGTCAAAACGATGTAACTTAGGATTTAAACGGAGTGGGAAAGGTCAAAAAGACCCCTGGGAAGGTTGATGTCGGGCCTCACAACGGCCAGGAGTGACGGCCAATCGTGCGTCCGACGCCCCGTTGTTGGGTCCGTCGTGAGGGCCAGTTCGACAGGCCTTTACTAAAATGGGCATAACTTTGTACTCGGAGGTCTGAATTTAGCAAGGTTGGTGGCTTTGGAAAGATAATTCAAATATATATATGAGGGTAGGTCATGGGAGACCTAATTCAGTTTGTGCTAAGAGGTATGATCATTTTAAGTTGACCCAACTGCATTTCCCCTTAACTGGCTGTAATTTTTCCACCTTCGGTCAGACCTACGGACCATAAGTCCACCTACGAACTATGCTGGTTATCCATAGATCTCGTCAGAGAGTGGTTGAAGGGAGTCTTGATCGACGGTCAGGGACTACGGACCGTCGTTTGACGTACGGACCGTAAGTTTGTCCGTCGTCAAAGACTTAACATATTTTTTTAGGCTGAAATTTTTGGGAGTTTCTGATCGACGGTTGTGCAGGACGGACCGTGGTTCAGACTACGGTCCATCGATGCCACCATTGGTAGCACCTGCAGATTCTTCTGAAAAACTAATATTTTGTTTGTTTTGGCTACGGGGTGTTACATTTACCATGAATACAAGGATAAATTCTTCAAACAAATTTATCGTCACAATGTCGAAGAGGGGTGTTAGACCATCATAAAAATTCTCTCACCCATATACTCCTAATCATGCAAAAAGTAAAAAAAAGAGACAAATTTTAAAGGTATTGTCAAGTGTTCAAAAAAAGAGAAAGAGACAAAGTAAGGTTATTACTGAGAAAAAATTGGTATCTGAAGATAATGCATGGTGAAGGTAAAATTGTATTCTAACAATTTTTTCTAACATTTGTCTTTGTGTTATATACTTCACTTTTTATGTGAAATTCAACAAAAATATGAATTTTACGTGTAAAAGTGAAGTGAAATATCACCCAAGACAAATATTAGAAAGATGGTTGGAATACAATTTTACCTTCACTATGGATAAACTTCCGACACCAATTCTATTTCAATAATAGACTCATTCACATGTTTCTATTTTTTTAACACTTGACAATGCCTTTGAAATTTATCTCTTTTTTCTTTAACATGATCATGAGTATATGAGTGAGAGATCCTTGATGATGGCATGATACTTCTCTTAGTCATCATTATGATAATATTTCTTTCTAAATGTTATATGCTAGCATTCATAGTGATGATAGTTTTCTCAGAAGACTCTATCTTAGCATTCAATAAATCTATTAAATCCTTCTAAGTGGATGAGATTTCTTGAGGCCAAGAAATATTCTCATCGACCGGAGAAAATCTTCCTACTCCAAAATCACTACTATCATCATCAAATCCTCCTCTCTTTCGAAATCAACACCATCAAAACATCTATTAACATTTGGATTAAATTTTACTTCTCGTTCTTCACCATTAACACAACTAAAAGCTCTCTCGATATTCGGAGAAGATCCTCCTACATCAAAATTATGCTCAATAACTAGGTTATCTCTTTTAATAGCCACAACATCTTCCATTTTTATCTCAGACTTTTTAATTTTATCATCCTTAGTTAATTTTTAGGTATAAAATTAGTGAAAAAGTTCATCTCCATTTTACTAGGCATAGAAATCATCCATAGATACACCATCTACATGTAAAATAATAAAATCAAAATGTGATAATATAAAAATATTTCATTATCCATTTGAATAGTTTTAAAAATTAGTTTTGAAAATTACAAAAACAAATAGGATTAACAATTACATATGTAGCAATTACTGCATTTTTAAAAATATTTTATAGCAATTGTTGAAATTATTACAACAACTGTTGTAATTATTTCAGAAATTATTGTAATTATTTAAGAAACTACTAAAATAAATGAAAATAGTGGCTAAATATGCTACAACAAAATCCGAAAGACAGTAAAAAGTAGAATTCAACATTTGTTTATTAAGTTAAAGAATGTTGCTTACCAAATCCTTAAGGGGATCAAATAACTATTAATCTCAATCGATGTGCTAGCAATCACCAAAAGCCATCCAAAAATTCTTGGTGAAGACACCTATTGTTAAAACACCTTATATATTTTTCAGAGCAAAACAAACCTCAAAATGTCCAAAACCACATAAAATAATCTTAAAAAGAGATCAAAACATTGAATGCCCTAAAAAATAATGAAAAAGTTAAATATGGACTAAAATAAAATAAAGTTCACCATAAATGTCCATGATAAGCCATAAAGATTGGTGATATTTGTATAGGGTTCCACCACTTGCAATAGATGATTAATTGTAATGTCCTACCTAATACGACTTCACGGATAAATAGATAATGTTTCTCTATCGCCCGAGAGCAAAATTCATTTTGTAAAATAATTTTTGTTAAAATCTTTTCCACAAAGAATATCATGAAAAAAATAATGTAAGCACAATGATTATTTTACACCTTTACTAATATCTTTTGTTTTGAGATGCCTAATCAACTCATTTCCCTGGCAACTCTTTCCAACTCTTGTCGTCTCTTTTTTGTCTTGGTTGACATTGTTTCATTAACATATATATTTACCTTGTGAAAATTTAAGTTAGTGATGATAACAAACTCTTTCCTGCCTAAACAAAACGACATGTCACTATAATTTATCCAACTTCTTATTTAATTTCCAATCGCTATAAATTCGACTTCAGAGAAGTTGATAAATTGTACTCTTTTGAAATCTAATACTCACATATTTAAGTTATAAGTAGTTTATGAAAATAGAAGATCGAAGAATTTGTTCATTTTTTGTTCTTATAAAATCTTTTTAAAATCAGAAAACTTACATAATCCCGACTTAAGAGTAAAGAACTTCTTAAATCTAAATACATGTTAATCATTGACTCAAAACTATAATTTTCATACCTAATCGGCTTCACAAAGAAAGTATCGCTTGAAGGACTGACCTGAAAACACTGCAGTAAAAAAATGTCTCTTCTATGAAATAGGTATATCATATTGTTTCTCCTCTGTAATCTCCTTTTACATTTGTAGAAAAAAATATCTATTCTACGTTCTCTTTCTTCATCTATAGAATTCTCCAATCTTGTGTTTTCAACTTCTTCTTCTGTGGACTTCTCTAAGCTAGTACTTACTTCTTCTTCGATAGATTTTAGCACGAATTATAGAATAAAAAGCCAGAAAATGAGAAGGGGATATGATAAGAAGTTATACAACAAAAATATAGTGGAAATGTGATTATTAGTTATAAATCAAACATACACAATCTACATGTAAAAATAAAAAAATCAAAATATGATAACGCAAAAATAAATTCATTATACTTCGATAATTTTGAAAGTTAATTTCAAAACTACAAAATAATTATAGTAAACAGTTGCTAGCTGTTGCATTTTTACAATTATTTTGTAGCAATTGTTGTAATTATAATAGCAATTGCAATAGTAATTTCAATAATTGTTGTAATTATTTCAACAGTTGCTGGAACAAATGAAATAGGTTCTAAAAATGCTACAACAAAAACAGAAAGGCAAAGCAACAATCTACATCTTGACGAGATGAAGAATTTTTAAGCGGTAACCAACGGTTGGAAATAGAGGCTCTATAGGGAATGGTAATGCAAGGGAGAGATGGTAGTCCAAGATAGTGAAACCATGTCCAACATATAGGTGATTCAAGGAATTTATTTGACGCAACGCGAGTCTCTTATGTATAACAATTAAGGAGTTTATTTGTTGGACCAGCATTGATGAACAAGGGCATGTTAGAGCTCTAAAACAATCAGATTTACAAATTTTCTATCTGCTTGTTGTTACAATTTATCGATCTGCTAAATAATCACTTTGTGATTAAAAAGTTACAAATTTTCAATCTCCTTGTTGTTATAGAGTGGTTGTTTTCAAAAACATTAAAACTCATATTTTGTGTATTATTTGTTTTGTTGGTGTTCTTAGTGTATTGGTAAAAATATGAGACTAATGTTGTTTAACTAGTCATATAGTTTGTGTGGTATTTTTGATGTTCTTAATTATTTTGGTATTATTAATAAAAATATTAGTATTGTGAAAAAATATGTTATTGTTATGTTTTTCAGTAGATGGTCTATTTGTTGAATAGATAAGTTGTTGATTGCTACGTATGAATCATATGTTGGAAGGAATCAAATCTTTTTATTTCTTTCAACAAATGACTTATTTGTTGCAATATATGGATCCATATATTGTAACATACAAGTCATCTGTTGGAAGAAATCAAATCTGTAGACTATTGATTATTATATTATGTTGTATTTATTAAATTTGTTGCTATTTTTTTCTTAGTGATTTCACAAATCAATTGTAATTTTTTTTATTATTTGTGAATAAAATAAATTCCAAAAGAAAAGCAAGTGAGTCAACCTTCAATAAATCAAGTAAAACAATTAAAGTACAAATATTATTAGAAGAACTTGTTGAACAAGACATTTTACAAACAAATAATGTGTTACATTCTGTAGATGTATAGAGAGAGAATGAAAATAAATAATGAAGAAAAACCAGTTAGGAGTTTTTGAAAAATTGTAGATGAGGAAGATGAAAATAATAATGAAGAAAAGAAAATTAATGATAAAGTTAGAGATGATGAAGGTGAGAAAGGAGATGAAAAGATGATTAGGGGTGTACAAAACGAACTGAAAATCGAATTAAACCTCAAATCGAGTCAAATAAAATAAAATGACTAGTGGTTTGGTGTGGTGTTGAAAAAAAATCCGATTATATTTGGGTTGCTTTGGTTTCAACTAAATAAAACCAGCCCAAGACCAAATCAACCCGACACTATATATATAATTTTAAAATTTTATTTTATACGTAAAATTACTTACTTTGATATAATTTTTAAATATCACTTATACTTTTTCATAGTTTTTATCTTTTAATATATTTATTTCATGTTTGGAAGTTAGAATTTTTAATGATCTAATAAAAATTATAGTCCATCCATGTTGATAATTATAATAAAGTTTAAATAAAAATCAAATTAATACTAATGCAAAAGAAAATCAATTCAACATTAAGAATGATAATAATATTGAATATTTGTTTTTTAGTTTTATATAGATTTAGACAATTAAAATATATGATCTAATTTTACTTTCTTTTAATATTTAGTCATGTAACTAGTACTTACTAAATTTATTTTAGCGTGATTTAGTACTTTAAATTATGATCAATTTCATTATGACTTATTAATTTGCAATATTTGATTTACGCGATTATATTATTTATTTTTTTGTTGGATATTTTAGTGTCATTAATCATATCATATTTTGTGTTATTTTCTTGAGAAACAAGTTAGATAGTTGCATTTTTCTAGGAGTAAAATAATTTGAAGTACAAGTAAATTATATGTTTGTATAAATGTTTTACCGAAAAAAACCAAAAACCCAAAAAAACCAAAGAAACCCGAAAAAACTCGAAGTTGAAAACCTCGAGTTTTATTGGTTTGGTTTGTAAATTTAAAAATCCTACACAAATGATTTGATTTGATATTTGAAAAATAAAACAAATCCGGTCATGTACACCCCTAAAGATGATATTGAAAGTAGGAAATATGCTGAAGAGGAAACTGAAAAAAAATGATGAAGAGAAAAGAATTGATAATACTGAGGTATTGATAAGATATTGTGAACACAAATAAAAAGCCTGGCATAATGTTGTCAAAACTTTTAGTATTGACAAGTTTCAGGTGAAGATGCTATATATAACCCTACAATTTGACTGGTGATTTTGTTGTAAAATCAATCATGGACATCAAATTTAATGATTTTGAAAGACATTTAGGGATGAAAATTGGAGGATTTCTTTAAATCCAGTTGTTTTGGACACTTTAATGTCGGAGGATAACACGTACACTTTCAAATGACAATATGATCTTCTCAAACGAAGGATCAACTATAAGAGTTATGATTCTTTGAAAAATGAGAACAACAAGATGTATGAAATTTGATTAAACAATTCTGATATGTCAGGTTTTTTTGCATGAAAGAATATGCTATAGTGACTAGACTGAGATGTCATCCTTCTTCTGAACCTCTTTCCAAAGTTACACCCTTGAAAAGTCTAGATAAAACAAGACATCTAAAACAAGCCAATTGTCAACCACCAAAGGCCAAGAAAAATAAATAATGAGAATGAGTTGTTGACCATTGTTGGACCCGGTTATAAAGCCAAAGATTTTTTAACATATCGCAAGAGTAAAAAGGTTTTAAAGAAGCATAAAAGGTGATTATGCTTAGTTTGGTATTTGCATGTCATCTTATGGGCTAACGATATCAACAAAGCCACAAATCTTGATTTGGTTGTCCTTGCTCAGTATTTGAATACATTCAACAATTACCAAGGAATTATGATAGTTATTTCTTGACTGTCAAATATTTGTTGACAAAGTTATCATCAAAGACAAAAAATCTATATGACTTTTCTGGGCTTTCATGGTATACTTCACCTCCAATTTTCCTGTTTTATTTATTTATGTTATTGAATAATTATTCTAAAAATTAGAACAAATTATTCTATAATATAAATAAATGAAACACTAAAATTAGAGGTGAAAATTTACCAGGAAAGCCAAAGGAAAGCCTGATATATTATTTGTATTTGATGATAACTTTGTCAACAAATATTTGACAGTCAAAAATAACTACCATAACACCATGGGTAAGTTGAATGCATTCAAATCCTGAGCAGACACAAACAATTCAAGATCTATAACATTGTTGATGCATTTAGCCAATAATATGACATACACAAATCAAACTAAGAACAATCACCTTTGTGATTTTTCGAAGCCTTTTTGTTTTTGAGATCTGCTAACAAATCATTCGCTTTATAACTAGGTGAAACAATGGTTATCAACTCACTTTTATCATTTTATTTATTTTCTGCCTTTGTTGAATTTGGTGGCTGTATTGGTTGACAATTGTCTTTCTTTTCAGTCTATAATTGATTTACATGTCTTATTTTCTCCTAGCTTTTTTAAGGGTGTAACTTTTAGAAGAGGTTCAAAAGGAGGATGACATCTAAGTCCAGTCACTATGACAAATTTTTTCATGCAAACAAATTGACATGCCACAATAGTTTATTAAAAAATCTCATCAATCTTCTTGTTTTCATCCTTCAAAGAATCATCATCATCACCCTTGTATTTGATCATGTGCTTGAGAAGATCAGATACCATGGTCATTTTGAAAGCGTACATTGTTACCCTCCTTCATCAAAGTGTCCAAAACAACGGACTTAAAGAAATTCTCCAATTTTTCATCCCTCAATGTATTTCTAAATTCATCGAATTTTACGTCTATGACTAATTTTGTAACAAAATCATCCGTCAAAATTGTAGAATTATCTATACACATCTCTACATGAAACTCGTTAATACTAAATAATTTGACAATATCATCTCAGGTTTTAATCTGTGATCACTATCGCTCATGGATACCTCAACATCATCATCATTATTGTCATCCTCTTTCCTCTTCACCATCCTTTTCAGTTTCTTTTGCAGTATCTTTTCACTTTCAACATCATCTACTTTATCACTTACTTCACCTTTCTCATCATCTTTTTTATCACTTTCCGTTTTTTCATCATCCTTTAAAAAATTCTTCAATTTTCATTTTCATTTTCCTCTATAGTTTTTCTAAAACTTCTTACTGATTTTTCTTCATTATGTCTTTCACATTTTCTTCCTATACATCTACAGAATGTAAATCATCTCTTTTTGAAAGGACTTGTTCAACAAGTTCTTCTAATTATTTGTACTTGAGTTATTTTACTTGATTTACTAAAGATTGATTTATTTGATTTTTGTTTTAGAAGTCATTTTATCTATAAATAAGAAAACAATGAAAATAAAATACAATTGATTTGGGTTAATTATTTACAACTTCCACAAGCCATGTACATTGTCTAATATTTCCTATAAAACCTTATCATCCTCCAAACCTCAATGATGGCGAGAGAGACCATATGAGCCAACAACAATGAGGGAGAAAGGTCTGCCCTATTCTGTATGGTGAATGTGGCGGTTGGGGGAATATTTTCCAGGGAAAATAATTGGAGGGAGAATAAAAATATCACGGAAGTTGAATTTTAATCAACTTTTACTAACTAGTAATACTTTGGATAGCAGTAAAGGTAGGTTCTTTCTCAGCCAATACTTGAAGGCCAATAAAACATGCATTAATTTTATACTGCAGCGATAAAATACTATATTTTCACTAAATATGTCTATGAAATTGAAAAAATAATACCAAAATTCGATATTTCTCATCAAACAATGCAATGTCACCTTCACCATAGCAAATACAACTAAAATAAACCTTTACATATGAGAACAATCCTTAAGCAACCTAAAAAAAAAGAATAAAACTCTAACTTTGAGAGAAGAGAAAAAAAAATTACCTTTTGGAAATTAAAAATGGAGGTTAACGATGAGAAGATGGAGACGGCAGCAATGGAGATGGAGATGAAGCGGAAAGTTAAGGAGCTAAAGGAGTTAAAGCAGAGAGACGAAGAGACAGAGACGTTACAATTATCTAAAGAGAGAACGAAAGGGTAAACTGAAACAATTGGGTTTGGGTTATTTGAGTGTTTTATGAAAGTTTAAGAGTTCTTTAAATTATATTTTACATTTCTTTTTCTTCTCAATTTCGATTTCAAGATCAAATAAATTGTTATGTTATATATGTTTGTTGCTTTTGAATACCGTATTGATAGAAAAATTCAAGAGCTTAGAGATATTCATAGAACTGTCGAAGACTCGGAAGTATTTGGTTTAGTAGGTAGACATGTTACAAAAATTCTTACAAAAATTCTCCAATTTCTTACTGAATTCTCCAATTTCATTCACCCAACTATACTCACTAAGACTTTCCTTACCCATAAGTTTGTCATTCCAATATCAATATACTCATTTGGAGCTTAAGGTAAAATTATCTGACCTCATTTAGAATTTCGAGTACATTTCACAACCTAAATGTATAAATCCCATACCAAAGATTTACTTCTAAATTTCTCTTATAAAGAATGCTTAATTCCTTCGTCTGTAGTAAAAAGGTAGTTGGTTCCTCAAATGTGAATACAACATCGAATCTCATTATACGAGCATGTGATACAACTTATAACTCTTTAAGTAGTTAGTAATCACACTTGACATCAACGTATCCATATTAATATACTACTAATACCACATTGTGAAGTCTGTTAAATCCACCACCAGAACATATCATACCTATTAAGAAGATTGTACCCAAATGGCCTAAATATTCTTGCCTCATTAAGTAACTAACATACACAACCAAATCTGTTTGGTTTCTCATCCAAAGCGATATGCCTCCCTTCATAGATCAAGTCAATAACAAGAGTAACACATTGTCACGCTCCCGAGCTATCCCCGTGATGCGGACACGGAACCTAGGACCACAAGTGATCCCAAGCTAACCCTGCTGGAATGATCATGAGCATACTAATAATAAACTGATGTGGAAACTAAATCATAACTTATAATTAAAAGATGGGGAATACCCATATGCTAAAACTGGTATAATATGAAGACTGATGAGTTAAACACAATAGAAATATTAACTCAACACTAAGCTGAAACTAACTATGTCCGAAATAAGCCTCTAAAATGGACTAGAAATACTGGGACAAGCCTCCAGCTAAATCTAGCAAAAATTGAAACTAAATGACTAAAGAATGAAATAAAACTCATGACTGTTGTCCTCGGAGAATGAGGAACCACCACTGAATCTGCTTAACTGGAGATTGGAAAATCGATCTATGCGTGATCTGGATGCTGAGAACCTGAACCTACATCACGAGAAGATGTAGCGCACGTATGCATTAGTACTTGAAAAAGGTACTGAGCATGTAGGATAGACTAAAGCTAAAATAAAACATAACTGAACAAGCACAAAAGCAAGTATAATAACATGTTGAAACTGAATACTGAATATATTGATAAATGGTCAATGTAGAGAGTCTGACTGATCTATGGGAGCTACTAATAACCGATAATAAAACCACACGAGCTAAATGTGGAGTCTGATGTATACGCCCTATCGAGAGGACCCAATATACCCTGCAAAAGGTATAAAGGCATGCTGGCATGATCATAAACTGATTGCCCATAGAGGGGACTTACAACCTACTTGGCTAGTAGTTCTAGGACTATTGGGTACGCTAAACCCTAGTCCAACTCGGTATTATGCTACTCCCAATGAATTCTGTAAATTACCTTATTATATCTGAATTTCTTTAAATACTGGATAGCTCGAAACTGAACATTCAAACTTAGAATGCAACAATTAATCTGGTAATTATGCATTTATAACTGAGGCATGTATATCTGAAGTGTCTGAAATATCTGACCTAACATGTGTAATTCAAGAACTAAAAAAATACAAAGCTAGGGTTTTGACATTCATGAAATAAACTGAATAATAACATGATAATCTGATTTGGAATATATAACTAATAAGTTCATGAAGTTCTGTTGAAGTTCTAGAAACTCTATGTCTAATCATGATATGGGAATGAAGAATCTGACAGAAAACTAGGGACCCAATGGGTGAAAGAAACTCACTAGTGAAATCCCACATGCCTGGTCATAAAATCCACGGAAAAATACTTAGGTTTCGGGGATGGAACTGCTACAACTTGTTGCGTTCTTGAACTAGGGTTCTTGAGCTTTTTCTCCTCTCTTGCTTCTAATTTTCTAAGTTTTGATTTAATGATTTGACTTAGATATGTTTTAATTATGTTTCTAGGCTTAAACTGACTAAAATATGATAATTTAGGGTCAAAATAACGTAACTTAGGGTTTAAACGAAGTGGGAAAGGTCCAAAAGACCCCCTGGAAAGTTGTTGTCGGACATGATCATACATTACATTTATTTGAAATTATACATTGTTATCCTCCGATAACAAAGTGTCCAGAACGTCTGGACTTAAAGAAATCCTCCAATTTTCATCCCTAAGTGTCTTTCTAAAATCATCAAATTTGGTGACCATACCGATTTTATAACAATTTTAACAGTCAAATTTGTAGATTTATCTATGGGCATCTTCACCAGAAACTTGTCAATACTAAAAATTTCGACAACATCATGTCATACTTTTGATCTGCGTTCACAATTGCTTATCGATGCCTTAATATTATCAACTCTTCATCATGATTTTCAGTTTCCTTTTCAGCATCTTTCCCACTTTCAGTATCATCTTCATCTCCTTTCTCACTTCTTTTTCACCCAGTGTTATGAAATGCAAAAGTACAAAAAAGCTCTACTGTTCATGGAGGCTTTATGTGCAAAGCACAAATAAATTGTGAGTTTTAATGAAAAAATGCGCTAAGTGAAAAAAATACAAATCCATATTTTAAGTCCAAGACTAATAAATATAAACATGAATGATAAATATCTGACCAATGAAATTGAATTATTTTTATCATAAAGTGAAATATTAATTATTTAGTGTCATGTATTCATAAGAGGTTCATTGACAAGGAAAAGTTTGTCTTAGAACCTTGATGATGACACAGAAGCGCACATAAAGCGAGGCGAAGCGCTCAACACTTTTTCAGCCTAGCTTCAGGTCTTAAGCACACTTAAAGCGCGCCTTTGATATCACTGTAATTTCACCGTTATTCTACTTTCTGTTTCTTCATTTATATATTTTTCGTCATTTTTATTTTCATCTTCCTCTACTGTTTTTCTAGAATTTCTAACTTATTTTTCTTCAGTATTTCTTTTCATATTTTCATTCTATTTCTATACATCTACATAATGCAATACATTATCTGCTTGTGAAATTACTTGTTCAGCAAGTTTTTCTAATGATATTTGTTTCTTTTTTAGCTATTTTACTTGATTTATCCGAGGTTGATTCACTTGATTTTCTTTTGGAATTTATTTTATCTATCAATAAGAAAAAAATGACAATTATTTGTGCATCATTATAAAAAGATAGCAATAATAAATACAACATAATATAATAATCTTAATTTCTTCCAACAGATGACTTGTATGTCACATATATTGGGCGGGGTGGGCGGTTTGAAAATTAAAAGTGTTGCTATGCGGAGTGGATTAAAAATTTTGCTGGTTAAGCTCAACACGCACTGCCCCTGCCCTACACCGCTCCATTGGCATCCCTAGACATACCCCATGTATCAGACTCATGTTATTGTCATGACATGTACTCTAAATGATGATACTCATTTTCAAATATTTATCAATTTAAAAATTCAAGATAAATTTTTCCCTTAAAATTAATTATTTTTAAAATAAATAATATTGATTATTTGATTACATTAAAAAAAATTAAAAGGCAAATTAGAAAAACACTTTTTCATAACTATTAACTTGAAAATGAAGAGTTTATAAGGAAACTTTTGTATTTCTTTGGAGAATGATTCACACTTGCTTGGTTCTTGGTTGGTTTATAAATGAGAGCCCTTCTATTTATACTACAATCTTAGGGGTTAAAGTGTAAATAAAAATTGCTGAATAAGTTCATACTTCTTTCGTCTCATTTTATGTGGCACTTTTTGGATTTCGGGATTTAAACAAATCTTTTTTTATCGTAAATTTTTCTTAGATCTTTTAAATATATTGAATATCAATTATTGTGGCTTATAGTACTATTTACGTAGTTAATAAACATATAAACTTTATTTTAAAAAAATAAAAATTTCATGTGCAAATTTCCAGTCAAACTTAAATTGTTTCATTCTAGAAAAGCGAAAAGTGACACATAAATTACGATAGAGGGAGTACATATTTATAATTTATGTTGATCACCGAATGTGTATATGGGCTCAGGTTCCTAGAGATGCGGAGAAGGATGTGGAAATTATGTTAGGATCGAATCCATACACACACTTGATGAATGAAGAACGCAAGAACTTTCAAGAGAAAGAGATGAGAGATCTAGAGAGAGAAACCAGTATTTCGTGGTAACACCCCGTGAGTAAACTTCCACGGTGGTGGGTATATATATTAATAATTCAGAGTATTTTAGGTTACAGAGAATAAATGGAGAATAAACTGCGTGAACATAACCCCTTGGCAACCTCACCGCGGAGGTTAAACCGCATTAATATGTGACAGTACATCAAATATTAATCAGGATCCACAACCTAACAATTCTCCCGCTTGAAGACTGATTCAGTCATCCAAAAATAAATCTAAAAAATATCTCTTCATCATCAACATCTTTACCGCACCGCAACATCTATAGCAACAACTACAGAAGACCAACCGAGGTTTCGCATAACCCCAGTTTCCCAACATCAACACATTTCGTCAACATGTTTGCCGGGTTCTTTGCACCCTCTATCTTCTCCAAGCACATATCATCATCCTCCACTGCCCTGCGAGTGAAATGGTACCGCCTTCTGATGCACTTTGTCTTCGAATGATAGACTGGATTTTTCACCAATTGTATGGCACTATGGCTATCTGAGTAAAGAATCTTCTCGCTCTGCTTCTTACCCAATTCCTTCAGATAATCTGCCAGCCATATCATCTCTTTTCCAGCTTCAACTATTGCCACATACTCAGCTTTAGTAGATGAAAGAGAAACACACTTCTGAAGCCTGGACATCCAACTCACTGCTGTTCCACCTATGGTGTAAATGTACCCGGATGTAATCTTGCTCGAGTCCACATCCCCACATAGATCAGCATCCACAAAACCCTGTAGAGTCACCTTGCCTTTGCCAAAACAAAGTGAAGTACTAGATGTACCTCTAATATATCTCAAAATCCGTTTCACAGCTTCCCAATGCTCTTTCCCAGGGTTCGCCATGTACCTGCTAACAACTCCCAGTGCATGTGCTATATCAGGTCTAGTGCAGACCATAACATATATCAAACTCCCAACTGCTGAAGCATATGGAACAAGTGCCATATGCTCATGCTCCTCGGTTGTCTTGGGTGACTGCTCCTTTGACAATTTTAAGTGATTTCCCAATGGAGTAGTCCTGGGTTTAGCATCATTAACCCTGAATTTGCTCAACGCTTTCTCAATGTACAACTCCTGAGATAGATTTAAAGTGCCAGCAGATCTATCCTGAGAAATCCTTATCCCCAAAATCTGCTTTGCTGGACCCAAATCTTTCATCTCAAACACTCAGACAACCTTGTCTTCATATTATTAATCTCCCTCATACTAGATCCTGCAATCAACATATCATCCACATACAAGAGTAGAAAGACATATGAATCAGTGTATTTGTTGAAGTAACAACACGGATCCTTTTCAGCTTTGCAGAATATACACTTGGTCATCAAGGAGTCAAACTTCTTGTACCACTGCCTTGGTGCTTGCTTTAGTCCATACAAGCTCCTGGTGAGCTTGCACACCATGTGTTCCTTGCCTGGAACCACAAATCCTTCCGGTTGCTGCATATATATCTCTTTGTCCATATCTCCATGTAAAAATGCTGCTTTTACATCTATTTTCTCTAGATACAATTCTCCGATGTAACAATACTCAACAGAATTCGAATAGAGGTTAAATTCACAACAGGAGAAAATATTTCAGCATAATCAATACCTTTCCTTTGTGAATATCATTTAACCACTAAACGAGCCTTGAACCTTCTTTTGCCATCTGGTTCAGTCTTGATTCTGAACACCCGCTTGTTCAGCAAAGCTCTTTTCCTTGCAGGTAACTCAGTCAACACCCATGTGTCGTTCTTCTCAAGTGACCTCATCTCATCATCCACGGCTTGCTCCCACTTGATCGAATCCTCCACCTGTAGGGCCTTGTCAAAAGACTATGTTTCCCCCTCATCAGTCAACAATAGATACTGTAATGAAAGTGAATACCTATCTGGTGCCCTGATGGTTCTAGATGATCTCCTTAACACCTGCTCAGGTGTAACTTGCTCCACTTCAGATTCTTCAGTAGGAGTTTGTTGAGTATCTGCTTCGACATCTCTGAGGTTACTCTTCTCCTACTCAACCTCAACTCCCACTTGCTTTGTAATCTCTAGAACCTTCTGCTCTCTGTCCTTGTACAGGACAGACTCATCAAATGTCACGTCACAATGTCTCAGGATCTTTCTGCTCTTTTCATCCCAAAACCTGTAACCAAAAAAATCAGAACCATAGCCTATGAAGTAACACTTCACAGCCTTGGCATCAAGATTGTCTCTCTTTTCTGGATCAACATGAACATAAGCGGTGCAACCAAAAGTCCTCAAGTGTGAGTAGTTGAGTTCTTTTCTTGTCCACACCTCCTCTGGAATCTTGAACCCAAAAGGAACTGATGGTCCCCTGTTTATCAAGTATGTAGTTGTTCTCACAGCATCCGCCCAAAATATTTTGGGCATCCCACAGTGTATCCTCATACTCCTTGCACGCTCATTCAATGTTCTGTTCATCCTCTCAGCAATTCCATTCTGCCTTGCCTTACTAGGAACTGTTCTCATCAATCTGATTCCCTCAGCTGCAAAGAATGTCTTGAACTCTGATTTATCATACTCTCCTCCATTATCATACCTTAGGTATTTGACTTTCAAACCATTCTGATTCTCAACTTCAGCTTTCTACTTCTTGAAAGTTGCAAACATATCTGACTTATTCTTCAAGAAGTAAACCCATACCTTCCTGCTGGAATCATCAATGAAGGTAAAGAATCTGGATCCTCCAAGTGATGATACTGGAGATGGTCCCCAAACATCTGTATGGACCATTTCCAACCGCACTTTCTTTGTCTCTCTAGGAGTCTTTGTGAAGCTTACTCTTTTCTATTTGTCCATAACACAGCTCTCGCAAAGACCCATGTCAACAGACTTCAGACCCTCTAATGCTCCTTTTGCAACCAGCATCTTCATTCCTTTAGCACTCATGTGTCCAAGTCTGTTGTGCCACAGATATGAACCGGAAGCACCTTCAGCAACAACGACCATGTTAATACACCCTGCAGTGGTGTACAAGGTTCTAGATTTGGTGCCACGAGCTACTACCATAGAACCTTTCACAATCTTCCACGAACCTTTCCCAAACTCTGCTGCATATCCCGTGCTATCCAACTGACCAATAGAGACCAAATTTTTCTTGAGCCCATATTACATCCTCCAATGTCCACTGGTTTCCCGAGATGGTCTTTATGCAAACATCCCCCTTTCCTTCAATCTGTAAGGCTTTATTGTCAGCAAGATACACCTTTCAAAAATTTCCAAATTTAAAATTTTGGAACAACTCCTTGCTTGGAGACGAATGTAAAGATACACCAGAATCCAAAATCCATGATTCAACCGTGTTGTTCACACTAAGGATTAGAGCATCCCCAATGTCCTCTGCTGAACTTACAGAATCATTGTCATCTCCAGATTTCCGATTCTGTTTCTTCTTTGGCGTTGTACAGCTCGTTTGAAAGTGCCATTTTTCTCCACAGTTCCAACAAGTCACGTTTGATATGTTCGGAGATTTTCCTCGATTCTTTGATTTTGATCGACCATGTTGATTTAGGACTTTCGTCTTACTTCTCCCCCTTCGGTCAACACTGAGAGCACTGCCCAATGAATCTCCCACTTCTCGTTTGCGAATACTTTCGCTAAGGACAACATCACAGATTTCATCAAACTTCAGTTTCTCAAATCCACGGGAAGTACTAATCGCAGCAACAATAGTATCCCAAGACTCGGGCAGAGATGACATCAAAATCAATGCCTTAATTTCATCTTCGAAATCAATATGCACAGAATTGAGTTGACTCACAATCATATTGAACTCATTTATATGATCAGAAACAGATTCATTCTCAGACATCTGTAAATTGAACAATCTACGCATCAAATATACCTTGTTTATCGCCGATGGTTTTTCATACATGTTTGACAGTGCCTTCAACAGATAGAATGTAGTCTTCTCTTTCACGATGTTGAACGCCACGTTTCTTGACAAAGTAAACCGGATAAACCATAGAGCCTGGCGATCCTTGAGCTTTCACTTCTCCTCCGTCATGGATTCCGGCTTCACCCCGGTCAACGGTCCGTGAAGATCTTTCTGGTACCGATAATCTTCGATCTGCATCTTCCAGAAATTGAAATCGGATCCATCAAACTTCTCAATTCCAAGCTTCGAACTATCCATCTTCAGTGATCGTGTTGAATCTCCGTAGCTCTGACACCAGTTGTTAGGATCGAATCCACACACACACACACTTGATGAATGAAGAACACAAGAACTTTCAAGACAAAGAGATGAGAGATCTAGAGAGAGAAAGAGAGAAACCAGTATTTCGTGGTAACACCCCGTGAGTAAACTTCCACGGCGGTGGGTATATATATTAATAATTCAGAGTATTTTAGGTTACAGAGAATAAATGGAGAATAAATATTGCAGTATATGAACATTAATATATGACAGTACATCAAATATTATTAAGGCTCCACAACCTAACAAATTATTCCCACATCCTCTATTGGTATTCGGAGGATTGAGGTGGAATATTTAGGCGGAGAAAAAAAAAGGCAGCCCCGGTGGACTATTCCTCGGTGTGGACACACGGACACATTACCTGCAGACGCAACTTTGCCTACTCCGTCCCTTGGGCCTTCAGGTATTTCTAGTGTTGTCCCTTCTGACACCCCTAGTTCCTCTATTGATACATTGCCTCCCAAAGCTGCTCTTGTTGTTTCCCAAACCCCACTCACTCAGGATGCACTACTCGGGATGGGGTAGGTAGCCTAGTCTGGTGATCATGGGGTTGCAGACTTGAAACGTCCATTCTGGTCATGATTCAAGTAGCCCTGGATGATGTTGTGACATCATTAAGTACTATCATTGATGCATTTGCGGCAAGAATAACAGTGTGTGAGCGTGACCAAAGGGCCACCAAAGAGGTAATGGATATAAGGTCCGTTGTTGCTGCATCGAGGAGTGATGTGGATCAGCTAAAGTCCACCGACATGTCCATGATTTTTGGGATGGTGGAGAATCCATATGTGCGAAAGATGTCTCCAGTTACTATCGGAGATGAGGTTAGAGTTAAGGAGACAGTTTGAAGGCAGGGACGAATGAGGAGATGCTTGGGGTTGCTGAGGAGGTTTCATGAGATGGCCTTACAGAGATTGAGGAGGCCATGATCGACGTAGCTGTGCAGACCTCTTTAGCAGATACAACTTTGGGTGTAGTGAAACTGCTATTCCTTCAGAGGTGACTGTTAGGGTTTAGCCCTGATTTTTCTTTCATATTTGAGTTGTATTTTTATATTGAAGGAAAATTAAAGCATTACCATAATTGCTATTATTTTTTCTGAAAGGAAATTAATAAATTTCTTCCATATTTGATTTCTTATTTCCTTTGAGGAAAAGTTTGGAGATCGATAAATTGAAGATCCCTATTCTCTTAGAATAACACAATAGAACCCAACAAGTGGTATTATAGGTAATGGTTCAATGACCCATGTTCATCGAGATTGAAGACACGCTCAAGATGGTTTCAAATCAATTTGCAACGATGTGATGATAGTGAAGATTTTTGTGTTACTACATGTGGCGAAATTTTACAAATGTATTTTCAACCATCCTGCTGCTCTATCATTAAAAACAATTGTCAACCCCAACAATCTTTTAATGCTCAAGCTCCACTTTTAACTAATGCATCTTACTATTAACGCATGAACTCCACTGTTAAGTCATACATCTTACTATTAATGCATGAGCTCCCCTTTTAACTCATGCATCTTACTTTTAACGTATGCAATCCACTTTTAACTCATGCATCAACTCCTTTTTTAACTCATGCATCTTATTTTTAACGCATGAGCTCCACTTTCAACTCATGAATATTACTTTTAACGCATGAGCTTCACTTTCAACCATGATCATAACTGTTAACAGGGCTCCAATTTTTAACCCATATCAATTATTGTATCATAGTAAGCAGAAATGATACATGAAGATTGTCTGCAGAAGACAAATCAAGTTTGTCAAGAAAATTCAACCAAAAGGGGAGATTGTTAGGGTTTTGCCCTGATTTTCTTACCATATTTGAGTTTTATTTTTACCTTGAAGCAAAATTAAAGCATTACCATAATTGCTTTTACTTTTTCTTCAAAAGGAAAATATAATTCTCTTCATATTTGGTTTATTCTTTCCTGTTAGGAAAAAAGGTTTTGGAATAGGAAAAAAACTTTGAAGCAGCTAATCCTTTCTAGTAATAAAAGGTTTGAGGACTCTATAAATATCGACTTGTTTCTTCTAACAAAACATAACTATAGAATTCACAATTTAGTCGTTTTGAGACTTTTGTTTGTGAGGAGATTTATTATCTCTACAGTTTCAATGTTTTTCATTATATTACTTTTGATATAATGACATTGATTTTAATATAAGTTGTTGTTATATGATTTATCAGTCATATGATTCGCAAATTATAAGCTTCGCATGATGAGCCAATCACCCTTCATAACTCAATAATGCCTTTGGGCATTAATGCCCAAGTTCAGAGTGATGCATCGGGCATTGACGCCAAAACCGATGCAATGACTGTTTAGATCGTATTTTCCTTTACTTCCCTCACTGCCTTTTTTTCTTGACTTGTGGATATTATCTTTTTTTGCATTTGAGGACAAATGGTTTTTATTTGTGGTGGGGTGAGGCCCACCTTTTGAGCTAGTGGCTCCTAGTTTTTAATAATGGAATGATTTTTGACCCTTTTGAAAACTTTTGTCACCTCTTGATTATATTTGAATGTGGTTGTTCTTTTGCAAATTCAAGTACCGGTCTTGATCAATACCGATGACTTTAACAATGCTCATAATTAAATAAAAATGAATGTGCAACTACAATGAGGCCAAATGAAGTTGCATAGACAGTATGTAAAATTTTTGCATCTCGTTGTGACTAGCCAATTATCAAATTGAGTCTCTTGTGATAAACATTTCAGGCTAGCAGAAGTGTGGAGTCTCGATTGTCATTAGTGTCAAGGCCTAGTGTGATGAGCTTGTCGTGAACTATGCATGATGACACCTAAAATTTTCCCCGTTGGTCCGGTTGACTAAGTGATGAGATCTCATAATATGTTCTTAGACAACTTTGAGAGTGTTAAAAAACTTGACATTATACCTCTTTTGTGGACAATCTTGTGAGTGTGTGATCCATGCCTGAACACCCTTTGAGCCTTAACCTTTTCTTTGAAGAAACTTGATGCAAATTGTCACCTTTCTTTATCCATTATCGATAATCCTCATCAATTGTGGTTTATTCGAATATACAACGTATGCCGAAAATCCTAAGTTGGGGTTGTGGTGAAGAGAAGGTAAATCAAGACATATTAATAAGTGCCCTTTTACCTATGGTTTAGAGAAAAATGGAACCCCTCCATATGAAAAAGAAGAAAAGAATAAAAAAGATGAAAAAAAAAGTTTGAAATAAAGACTGTGAAGGTGCAAAGAGAATGGGGTGTCTGACATTCCATGGAAAGTGAATAATGGGGTGACCTATGAGCTAAATAAGAATGATGAAGATAAGGAACAAAAGTGTTGTTCACACCACAATTCATGAGTGCCTCGTTACAAACCTTGAAAAAGATCTTTTTGATCTTGAATGAGCTGAAACAATTTTTGGTTGGGAAATAAGGGCAAACCTATATGTCAAATCATGAATTGTATTCATCTTTGTGAGTGTGAGTGCTCCGGAGCTTTAAATTGATGAACCATTGTGTGTGGATATGGAATCATTCTTTGTGTGAGGGCATTTGAACACCTTTGTTGAGCTTGAACTTGCATTTGAAACAAGTATTGTGGGCTTGAGATTCTTTTGTAATGGTGAGTCACAACTTCAATATTTGAGTGCACAATTGATCCTTGCATGAGTAAATTGAGTCTTATTGTGTGCATTCATGATTGAGTCTTGTGTAACACTATTTGAGACATTCTTTTTGAGCGGCTGAACTTGAGTTCTACTTGGGGAAAAGCAAAATTTTAAGTTGGGGTGTTGATGAGTCCACAATTTGGACTCATTTAGAGGTTTATTTTAATAGTTTTAGTTTCGTCAAATGCATATTTTGTGCTAATAACTAATGTAAATATTTGATTTTTCATGTATTTGGATTGTGGATTAAATCATGGACTCTAGCGATAAAAAAAGAACAAGGTAGTTGAAAGAATGAAGAAAACAAGGCCCGGTGATCGCCTAACCCATTCTGCAAGGCTCCAAATGACCATGATCTCGCATAAAGTTCCAATATGCCAAGGCATGAAGGAGAAAATCAAGTTTTCACAGCAAAGAGCAGTCGGCGAGGCGCCGAACGGTTTCGAGATGCAGAACTAGATTGCCCAAAGTTACTGAACTTGAAGATGCTGAAGTAGAAAAGAGGCGATGGACTTGACCAAGGGCATATCGCCAAGTGGATCGGCGATCCTGACTTGTTGAATCAAGTGATCATTTGTGGCACAATTGTTTGCGACTATGAATACATTTTTAAATTCTTAGTTTAATAGAGTTTTTAGAATTGAAGAATCATTATTATCAGTTTTGAAGCTAGAACTCTGAGTATTGAGACTTATTTTTTTCATAGCTTTGAAGATTTGAAACTTTCCATTTTTGAGAAATTGAAAGTGGGTTTTGAATATTCTTAAATTTGGACCTCTGTAAAGATTAAATTACTTGTACACAGTTGATGGAAACACAATTTTGTAATGATTTTTATCTTTTTATAATGTCTAGCTAAAATCTCAATTTTTGGGGTGTGATTATCTGATTATGGGTTAATTTAGCTACTGGGTATTGCTAATTGATATTTTAAATGTTGTTTCAAAGTGATTTCAATCAGTAATTGTAGTTTAATTTAAAGGGTTGTAGTTGCAAATCAATTCAACCTTCTTGTGTTTAGCTTGATCGATAGAGGAGATTTAAAACCAAG
Source organism: Solanum pennellii (assembly GCF_001406875.1). Classification (NCBI taxonomy): domain Eukaryota; kingdom Viridiplantae; phylum Streptophyta; class Magnoliopsida; order Solanales; family Solanaceae; genus Solanum; species Solanum pennellii. Next base: position 69,289,368 of record NC_028645.1, read on the forward strand.
ATTATTGATTTGATGGTCTGTGGGTATGGGTTGTCATGGGTTCAGCTCGAGAGAGTGAATCCTAAATCATTTTCCACACATTCAGTTCAAGAGAGTGAATGGTCCAAAGCGTAGGTTGTTCTTAATTGATGCTTGTTAGTGTTCGAGAGAAACCAACTTGATTCGGGGTAAATAGTTCGGGAGAAAGTTTATCCTGATTAAATTCTAGCTTAGTCACTGATTATCAGTTGTGATTACCCATTTGTCTATATTAGCCTATAATCCAATCACATCTCAAGAGTCCGTCTCATTTCTGTCTCATTTGTATTATTTGTTGTTGTAGTTGCTAATTAAAATCAACAACCTTCCTATTTGATACTTGTGTCACATACCTTTTAACTTGAATTATGTTTTTATTCGTAAATATTTATTCCTATGATCGACTTGAACATGTTCGTACTTGGCTATTTGATCTTAAATACGTACCACTCCCTATGGGATTCGACCCAAACTCATTTAGTTGGGTTATTATACTAACTAGCGATCGTTGACACTTTGAATTAGAAGAAGTATCCTTGAGACGTTAATCACTCAACTATGGGGGTAGAAGGAACCCATTTTGAAAGGTTGACTCACCTAATGTAAAAGATTTCACTGGAAAGCCGAACTCAACTATCGTACAAGTTTTCATCTCATATTCATATTCACTCGATGCTAAGCATTAATTCACTTAGAGAACATATTAAGTATAAAGTGCATATACATGGAAGAATGTCTTGACACTTAATCCAACATAATTCATATTATAGCTCATATATTTAATAGGTGAGAATAATTTTTCAACCATAGAATCATCATATTGTGAGAACACATTTCCCTTCATATTGTGTACATGAAGATAATCATCCAGCAACACAACAACTAGATCATAAACATATTCACCTCTCAAATTGTTCGTAAAACATATACATAAATCTCATAATCATGCATAGTTCTCATACTTTTCCCTTCAAGGACCATAGATCATAATCCATCAACACATATAGAATTACTACATTAGAGATGGATGATAATATAATTCAAGAATTCAATTACTACATGCATAATTCTATCATATTCTACTTGCATCAATCAATACCCACATTTTAAAATTCAAATTGGGAAAATAGGGGAATTCATGGATTCTTGGGAGATTCAACATAAAAAACCAATTTATCCATAATAAAACATAAATCAATCATTACAGTGAATTTGAAAGGAATCCGTGATATTGCCCTAACTTTTTGGATTTCTAGCTATGAAAGTGGGGGGGGGGGGGGGTTTGACGGGTCTCCATGGTGAAGATATATAATACCTTGGAGATGAAATCCAACAAATTTGAGTAGAGAAGCTTGCTCTTTCAACCCTATCTTTCACTTTCTTCTTGTTGTTCCTTCAAGTTTTAGAGAGAGAGTTTGGGGAAAAATTGGTTTTGATTTTGGGAATTTGAAATTATGAAGAAGATGCCTTGATTTGGGGGTATTAATACCATATATAGTTAGTCTAAATTAATACAAAACTATGTCACCTAATATTCACTTAAAATGGATAGATCTAAAACACCCTAGAGTAAACTGCCAAAATGCAGTTTAGGTGACTACCTACGATCCCACTGACATGGCATGTGGATGGATCCATGAGGCATGATGGTTGTCCGTGGGTTGGGTCCTACAACTCAATTTTGGGGCCTTTACCCATGACCCCTAACCCACGAGGCTCGGGTCCACCTACAGGTCATGGTCCCCATCCTTCGGGGTGGATTTTTTTTGGCCAAATTTTGGGTCCTCCTCAAGGGCCGTTTGTTAGTCCTGGCAGTGGGGGGGNCTTGACCTTTTAACATAAAAATATATATATTAAGTATCGGGAGTAATTTCTAATTCTAACCCTCACGTCAAGCTCTAGTTTAGCCTAATAATTTCCGGAATGTTACACATTTACAAATAAAGAATGATATGAGTCTTAACATAGAAATTTTTGGAAATTTATAACACTCATAATTGAGTGACTTTTGAGTTAAAATTCAAAGTGAGTGACTTTCTGAGAAAAACATAACTTCTAGTTGAGTGACTTTTGAATTTAAAAAAACTCAATGTTGAGTGACTTTCTAATAGAAGAGTGCATAGTTGAGTGACCAATTTGAGATATTAACTCTAAGAATGGATAATATCTAGTACTAACCATAAGGAATGACCAAATAACTCCTAATAACGGTAAGAAACTGCTCAATGATCCATAGGTGAAAGCTCCATGAATTTGAGAAGATGCAAACCATTATTTTCTCCTATCTTTCTTCGATTCTTCCTCCTTTAATAAGTGTGGAAGATATGTGCCTTATCATATTCTTTCTCCTTATATAATTTCTTCGCTTCCTCCTCCTTGAACAAGTGAGGAAGATATGTGCCTTATCACATTCTTTCTCCTTATATAAAATATATGATTTTGTATAACCTAAAATTTTATGGATTTGTGTAATTATGTTCCCCTATCCGTATAAGGCATATACATGGCTTTATATACATAAGAGGATCAAATCTTAATATAAAGAATATCTTCCCATCCTAGAGGATTAGATCTTGATATGAAGAGTATCTATTTGGAAATACTCTATAATCCAACAATTTCCATCTTTTTCATTCTTATGCACTAGTAGAAAAACAGTGTTTAACTACGAACGAAATTTGTCGCTAATGGACATATATCCGTCGCTAAACTATATTTGTAATGGATTAGCAATGAAATGTTGCATGTTGTGATATTTCTTGTAGTTAACCCCTTAGCGATGGGAAAATTAATTCTGTAGCAAGAATATTGAAGATCTAGCAACATATGATACCTATAGCAAAATGGTAGCGACAAAAAGTGTTGTCGCTAGATTTATACATTTCATTACAAATTACATAAATTTATTAATCGTCAGAAAAAATTATGATGATATGATTTATCGCTAATCCATCTCAAACTTTTGGCAACCAATAACAATTTATGGCAATTCGTCACCAATTTTTATTTTCTAACTACATCCAAAATCCGTCGCAATATTCGGTCATTAAATTTGTCACATGTATTATTTTTTCTATTTATTTATTTGAAATATATAGTAAATGAAAATTATTAAATATTTTAATAACAACAAATATTCATATAAAATAATTGTTACTGCATACATAACGTATGAACAAAAATATACATTAAAACATATGTTCGTACTGATATTAATTAAGTCCAAAACATCTTACTATCAAGCATCTAGTAATTACTAATGTGGAGCTCATCTTAATGTCACACACCTTAATTTTGTCCTCTGCAATAAAAAACATTAGCAGATGTGAATTTATTTTCATATAACAAACCACTCCAAAAAAAAATCTATTTTCAAGAATTCTCACAGAGAAATAAGTCCTTCTAGAATCAGTCAAATATCAATTACCCTACGAAAATCAACTAAACTAAATTTCGCATCAAATTTTACAAACAAACAAAACTTAACCAACTTTCTTTTATAACTTCAAAGTCACTTAACTATTGATATTTCATTTATAAAGTCACAAAACCAATTTAAAAATAATATTTTAATTATTGAAGCACAACTTTTTAAAGCATTTTTTTTTGTATATAAAAATGCTCATTTTAGTTATTCTTAAATTTCAGTAAAACACAATATCTGGCTACAAAAGATGAGCCTATTTTGCTAAGTTAATGTATCATTTCATCCTAAAGGCTTAGTTTGATGTCATGTGTCCCGTCAAATGACAGGTCATGCAAAGTTAAACTAATAAATCAACAGAATTATGCTATATGTCAAAATAACATGGCATGCCTAGTCAAATAAAAGACCAAAATAATGTGTCACATATGTGCATGCGACATGTTCTGACCAATCAAATATAGTCATGTCGTTTAAATAAGTTGGATAAATTATGGTTTCATCGACTAGTTATACGACCTTTGGCTATAATTAATTAAGGTTATTGTTTATGCATGAAAAAGTTTGTGCTCTACTCCTTTAATAAGTATCTTTGTTATTGACATTTAAAAGTAAAAAGCTAAAACTGTTGATAATCACCAACAAATCTCTTTCAACTTGAAGATCATTGTCGAAATTAACAGTCTCCTTGATGTTTGTAATAGAGATCCTCCAACTTTTGATGTAAAGTACAAATTTCTTTCTTGCAATTGCTTCTCCTGCAACTTTAACTATTTTTTTTCTCTTTTTAGGAAACATTTCACCAAGGATTTGTTTTTCTTTTTCCGGATTTGAAGATCATATAAGCATATCACTTCATCACTCCTCTTTAAACTGACACCTACAAAGACATCTAAAACACAAATTCTTGGTACACATCAGTTCAAAGATGATTCATGAAGTAAAAGAAATAATATGCTTATATAATAAAAAAATGAACAAATTCTGGGTGAAGCATTTGATGAAAAAGATAAGAAGAATTAGTTTAAATTGTAGGAAAAGTACGAAGAGAAAGTCAAATCACTACGGAAAAAAGATAGAGAAGCGGCTCGGATTGCTATTGCAAACATCAAAAGGACTAATTCAACAATGGTCTTTAATTTGATGGGTGGGGGTGGGGGGCATGATGATATGTTAGATACTTGAATTTCCTTATTCACTTTTGTGAAAGAAATATCATATGCAGAGAAATATATGGATATATAGGAGTTGTGGTCTGGGGTTTACCTAATCTGAACCAAATTGATTATTTAATTTATGTTTTAGAACAATAATATGTAGTACAATTACTATATTTTCCCCATTTAATTGTTCGTTAGTATTAATAACAAGTGATTTTGACCTACCCAACATGTTTAGCTTTTTATTTCTAAATAACAATAACAATGTGGTCGCATATGTAAAGAAATGAGTAGAATTTAGTTTTCGTATATTAAATTAAAAAGGATGCTTACTGAGTCCACAGATGGATCAAACAACTCATTAATCTCAACCAATTCATTATCAATCACCAAAAGACATCAAAAAATTCTCGGTGCAAACACTTGCTATGGAAACACCCTATATTTTTTTTTAAAGGAAAGGAATAACCTCAAATACAAACACCACATAAACTAATCTCTAATAGAAATAAAATAATGGATGCACCCAAAAATAATGAAAAAAATATGGATTAAAATAAAATAAAAATTTATCGTAAAGACTCCTGAATAGTCATAAAGATTGGTGGTCTTCGTATGGGCTTGATCACTTGCCATAGATTGTTAAATGTAATATCATAGATAATACGACCCTATGGATAAATAGAAAATATTTATCTATCTGCCAAGAGCGAAATTCATTTTTTTTTATAGTATATGTTCAAATTTTTTCCACAAACAATCCTATGAACAAAATAAAGTAAGCACGATAATTTTTTACAGCTTTACTAATATCTTTGGTTATGATTTTGTTCAATCAACTCATTTCTCTTGCAACTCTTTTCCACCTCATCAAGAATTTTTCGCCATTTCCTTTTTGTCTTAGTTGACATTTTTTTCATTAACATACATATCTACCTTATGACAATTTAGGTCAGTGATGATAGCAAACTCTTTCGTGTCAAAACAAATCGGCATGCTACTATAATTTATCCAAACTTCCTTTATTCGATTGCTATAAATTGGAAGTCAAAAAAGTTGATAAACTATGCTCACATGAAATCTAATACTCACATATTTAAGTTATAAGTAGCTTTCGAAAATACAAGATCGAAAGAACTTTTTCAATTTCTGTTCTTCTAAAGCCTTTCTAAATTCAAACAAACTAACATAATTTTGACTTAATAGTAAAAACCCTCTTAAATCTGGGTACATATCAATCATTGACTCAAAATTGTAATTTGCATGCCTAGTTGACTTTTCAAAGAAAATATCAATTAAAAGACTAACCAGAGTATCATATTGTTCCTCCTCTATCATTTCCTTTTGCAGCATATAGGCGATTGAAGGACTTTATTTGTCTTGCGTAAGTCTATTATAGACAAGTTTTGATGAACAAGGACATGTTAGAACTCTAAAACTAGCATATTTAGTAATTGTTGAAGCAATAGAATAAGCTATTAATAAATCTGCACATGTTATTAATGGTCAGATATAAAATATAGGTCAAACGTCAAATGTCACATTCACCATACTATCTATTCGAAAATGACCTAATAAAGTTATTGTTCACACAACACACCACAACAAAATGCAGCTAAAATAAACTGATAAAATAAAGCATAATTTATACAACTTATACATTGTCACACACAATCAACAACTTATTACTGATGTCAATTTGAGTGAAAATTTGTACCCAACAATAGAGCAAACCAACAATAATGCTTTGAAAGATTTTGAAAAAAAAACATTTCGAATTCTAGATTGATGTTTATCAACCTCTACATATCCTTAAGCAACTAAAAAAGGGATGGAACCCTAACTTTGAGAAAAGAGAAAAAAATTACCTTTTGGAAATTAAAAATTGAGCTTGACGACGAGATGATGGAAACAAGAACAATGGAGATGGAGTTGAAGCAGAAAGACAAGGACATGAATTTGACTTTAAATCTGTGGCATCTCATAGATCTCACTGTCATTCATCCCGATTTTGCACTTGCTTCCATATAACTATCCATCAATGTCTCCATTGTTTTCGCCACATGGACTTAGGAAAGTTTCCAGTGAAAACTCCATTAGTAAAAGATGAAACCCCACCAGATCTAGGAAGAGCAACATCAAGACGTAGAAGAAGATGATTCACCATTGGCTCAGTTCTTGAAGCTATTGAAACCCCTGAAAGACCTCCTCTAAGAAAACATTGATTCAGGGAAGTAAAAGAGGATATCTTATTGAGAATGAGGATGTGGGGATGAAGATTGGGGAAAATATGAGGCTAAATAAGTGTTTTTAAGTGAATTGATTAGGGGTCTTGGGTTTTATTAATTTTATTGAATTTTTTTAATAATTTGGGTGTTTTTTTTTTAAAAAAAAGTTTGCATAGAAACCTAACAAATAACTGATCAACAGTTAAGATTGAGACACGTTTACTACAGTTAATATAAAAAGTATAAATGCACTAAAATTTGAACGGTAAGAACACAAACATCTTAAAAATATAATGAAGGGTATACACATGTATTGGTAACTATGTATATATGTCAAGTATAGTTTGGTCTTGGAAAAAATAATTATTTTCTATGCTTCTCCTTCTTCCCGTTTTCGCAAAAACTACAGAATATGACAAACATCAATATACATTTGAATTAAATAGCTATAGTTTAATTTTTATATTATATGGATATAATTATACAATAAATACCAAAGTTAATTATATATCAATAATCAGTTTTTTATATATATTTGATATAAATAAATATTAAATAGTAAAGTTATTATTAAACTCGTAATTAATTATGTCCTCATCAATACTTTCTCTTTCATGACTATCCTTATGTCACATATTTTTGTATTTTTTTCCCAAATTCTTTCCGATTCAAGATTTTTTTTTATATGATTGTAGGAGCGATTTTTGTGATTTGAATTCATTAATTAGATATTTTTAACCTATTTTTTCCTCTTTCTTATGAAAATTTTATTTATATACATCTATTTTTCATCTATTTTTACAGGGTTTTGATTGAAATTGCTTTTTCATGAAAATTATATTGGTTTTTTTTATACTTTTCTTTCCACAACAAAATTGCATATCTCCTTGCGAAGAGTGTCACCTTGACTGCTGGAGCCATCTCCTTGTCTTGGCGCACCGATGAGAGATCCTCGGAGGTCTATGAGATGGAGCGTGGGGAATACCCGTAGTTCAGTGAAACCGTTAGATTATCGTTGTTACTAGAGAGTGTAGAGAGAGAATTTTGTTGTTTGTCAAATTTGTATATAGTTTAATACTTATATACATAGATAATTGTATTTTAATATTAATACAAGTTGAAATGGTGATTTGTGACATAAGTAATTTATCCAATCTAATTAGGCAATACAAGTATAGTTGGATACATCACTATATTTTTTATAAATAAATACGTATGTAATTAACATCAAGCCTCAAATATTATAGGAAAAACTTCACGAAAAAGAGATCGACATTTTGTTGGCTTTTTCAATTTCTTATACAGTCGAATACTTACGCACTTTGCTACATACACACTCTATTGTTTTTCTATTTTCTTATTTAACAACAGTGCATTCAAAATTTATTGAATATTGGTGTATTCATTTTTTATTTAACAATAGTGTATCCATTTTTCAAATTGTTGTATTCATATGCTAAAAATTGTACTACTTTACCTTGCTTGATGTATTTATACATTAAGTTTTTATAAATAATTGTATCCTTGATATATAAATATTTTAAGTTTTATAGATAGAAACACCAAATTGAATTCAATGTATTCATATGCTAATTGTACAAGTAATATATTTTCCTTATTTAGTTATTGTAATTACAACTGTATTAGTGTATAAATTAAAAAAAAACATATGCAAAAATACATCAAGAAAAAGACAATGAATAATCTTTTATATTAAAAAATTTGCAAATACCTTTATAATTAGTATTTAGTGAATATATTATATTCATGAATATAAATACAACTTATTGTATTATGTGAGTGAATCAGGATATGCATACAACATATAATTATTAGTTGATAATTTAATAATGGAAATTTGAGTGATTTAGGAACATAATAAAAGGTTGACACTTGGCAGTTATTATAACATATCATACCTTATTTAATGCATTGAAAGATCACTCTATAAATAATAATAAAAAATTGACGCAAACGTGCAGCTAGAAATTGACATAAAGTGTAGTCATTTTTAGTAAATAACATAGTTATAGCTATTAAACTTCAATAACCCTATAAATGTAGTTATTTTTTGTAAGTTGCTCATATGTAATTATTAGTTGGTAATTTAATAATAAAATTTGAGTGATTTAGGAACATAATATTGACAGTTTACAGTTATTGTAACATATCATACCTTATTTAATGCATTGAATGATCACTCTATAAATAATAAAAAAAAATTAATACAAACATGCAGCTAAAAATTGACATAAGTGTAGTCATTTTAGTAAATAACATAGTTATAGCTACTAAACTTCAATAACCCTATAAATATAGTCATTTTTGTAAGTTGCTCTTTTAAAAAACTAAAATTTTAACTTCTTCGCAATAGTAGAAAAAATGCTTTGGTTTCCATTTAAAACAGTTTTATATGTTAACCAAACACTTTAATTTCTCTAAAATGTGTTTTTGTCTTTCCAATGACAATGTCAAACAGAGCATAAGTGTTTTTTGAAAGTTTAAGAGTTTTTAAAATTATATTTTATATTGTTTTTCTTCTTAATTTCAATTTTCAAGCTAAAGTATATTGTTATGTCATTTATGTTTGTTACTTTTGAATAATGTAATGATGTCACAATTCAAGAGCTCTAAGATATTCATAGAATTGTGAAAGACTGAAAATGTACTTGGATTAGTAGGCGGACATGTGATTTGATATCGTCCTGAGATGAAACAAGTGTTTGGACTTTTAACACGAAAGAGTACTGATAAAAAAAGATACATCTAAGTATATCTTCGTCACGACCCTAGTCTACACCTTAGACGTGACCGGCACCCAAAGACCATTGCTGGTCCCCAAGCGAACCCTCATCCTGGATGACTACAAAATAAATACTAACTTAAGCATACAAAAGCTTAAAACTAAAATGAACAACTTTGAATAAAAATAGTATACTGAACTAGCCATATAGTAGGCAACTTTAGTCTTTAAAACATTTAACAAGATAAATGATTAATACAGACTCCTCAAGTATACTTACTTTCTATGAAACATCTAACTGATAAAGATGGAAGTCGGGAAAAGACCACCTGACCTCCTAGCTAAAAAGAAAAATAAATGAAATTCTCTTGAAGTAAGGAGGCTCACCATAGCTAACTCGAAACTCGGATATATCAACGAAACTCCTATTGATGATCCTGAACACTTGTGTCTGCATCATGAGAGATACAAGTCAATTGACTTAGTACGTGGAACGTACGAGCATGTAAAGGGGAAATCTAAAGAATAAAATATAGGCTTAAACTTAATAAAAAGGAAACATACTTACCTCTTTTAAACTCAACTCAAATCAAGAATAAGATACTCAACTCAAATGTTAGATATTCAAGTCCAAGATTAGATACCCAACTTCAAAGATATGATACTCGACTCAATGAAGCACAGACCAACTCAAGATACTCAACTTAAGGTACTCAACTCATGATACCCAAGTGAACTCATATCAACATAAAGCAGTTTAGCTCAATGACTCAAGCTCGACTCAGAGGGTTCATGCGGAATTATGGGTATGAACAACTTAACTTAAGGACTTAATGGGTAACGTGTAACAGTCCCATGATTAGGAATATAATATCAAAAGGAATAAGGAACTCAATAATCAAGACTTTGGAAATGGAGATACTACTCCTCTCAATAGTACTCAATTTTTGGAGTTCATGCGGAAGTTTTGGGCATGAACAACTCGACTCGAAGGTCTAAGTAACTAGATGGAACTCATGTATACAGATCTTTTCATTCTCTTATTTAATTCCTCAAAATATAGTTCAAATGAATAATAGATCTCAAATACTTCACAGTTGAACTTAAAGGCTTTCTTGAACTCTACTCTTAACTCTCTCTTGAATGTGAATTATGAATTTAACAGTTATGGTTCATGATATGAAGGATCTAGGTGATATTGTTGACTCATGAATACATTCTCCTCAATCTCATGCTCACTTACTTGAGTCTGAAAACAAGTTACTCGAAGTTGTAGAAGACTCCTCAAAAGGACTCGAGTGGACTCTCTCAAAAGGTTCGGAAGAACTCTCAAAACTAAATATTGCCTTTACCTTGAATTAGAATTGTTGTTTCAACGTTATGATTCATGTTATGAATTATTTATAAGTGATTAGAAGAAGTTTAAAGTGTTTAGAATCAAAAGGAATGAATATACATTTTGAATTAGCTCAAACGGAGCAACCGGGGGAAAACTGGATGGGGCAGGTGACGCAGGGGCTATGGATGGCGCGGTGTGCCAACCCGTGAAGTAAACAGAGAAGGGTTTGGGGCGCTCTGGTAGGCGCGTGCGCCAGGCCCCAACCCAGAAAATCTGTCGAACGTCGTTGCTCGTCTTCTCACCCTAAATCGCCTAAAATAGAACAGTTTCTTTCCCAATCACTTGGATTTGATTACTTTTATTAAATACACTCTAATAAAATTAAAACGACACTCAAATTACTCAACTTCATCTCAAGAATTCATCAAAAACCCAATACAACAAGATTTAGAATGAACCTCAAGAACACCTATCAAGAACTCTAATTTTTAAACTTTAAGAATGAAATTTCTCTAAAAAATAACATGATTGACATGTGGGTGAACTAAACCAACACTATGGAATCTTACATACCTCTTAGGAGTTATAACCATGGAGAAAATTCGCAACTAAACTTAAGAACGTCGATGAACACCTTCATCCTTTCATCTTTTCTCTTCTTTTCTTGCCTCTTCTTGAACTATCACCTAAAAACCTAGATGTATATTATGATTTTAAAACTGAACCTAAAAGTATTAGAATCCTAAAATATTACTAAAAATGAATTAAATCTTATTGGGTAAGGAAAGAACCAAAATACCCCTCATATTTTTGGCTAACTTTCCTTAACTGGAAAAACCTAACTTCAAAAGGTCATATCTCAGTCATCAAAACTTGAAACTTAGAAAAATCGGCGGCTTTGGAAATATAATTCAAAGATAATTCCTATGGTATCGTTTATCACACCCAAATCATCATGTTTTAGGATTTATGATCATTTTAAGTTGACCCAAAACTCATACTTAACTTAACTCTACAAATTTCAGATTTTTGCTAATTCCAATTTAGTTCTTTTTTGAACTCTTGGTGCTAATTCTAGTGTAATGAACTTAGTAATTAAGAAATTTTAAGTTTCTTGGTAAAATCTCACTCACTATGATCAACGGTTCGAGTCTTAGTTCGAAAAATTTCCTGGGGTGTTACAATATCTCCCCCTTGCAATCATTCGTCCTCGAATGACGACTAAACTCGGTATAGAATGCTTTGCTCTTACTAAGGTCTACGTCTAATGGTATTTTCTTACCATATTCAAGATTAACTCAAATCTTTAAGTTTTGATTCTATACCTCTCCATAGGGAATCTCATCTTAAACTATCACTCTTTACCACCACATTCAAGCTTAGTACTCTAACAACTCCGCGGATCCTACTAACCAACTCCTTGTGAAATTCTCAACAATTGACTTGATTTTCTCGTCTTATCATCTCCCCTTAGGTCTAAATCTAGCACTTGAAGCTATGGACCTATTCCATCATCTCTAAAAGAGTTTACATCCTCTTTTACGCTAACACTTGTGAGAATTTTATCTCATGGCTACCGAACTCTCTATAATCAGGTACTAAGACCTCTTAGTAAGGGGTTTCTCTTAACCTCTTCTGATTACATACCCTCTTGGTACACTTGTTTATGCCCTAGCTACTCTTGTGACTTAGCCACACTTCGTTTCCCTTATCTAAAGGTTAGGGTCTCTCAATTGTATCACTCATATCTATTGCAACTAATCACCTCAATTTCTCACCTACTCTATGACAAGTCTTCTAGATCAAATCTCAAAACAAACATCATCATCCTCATGTTACCATTCTTTGAATCATGACACTCATCTCAAATTCAAGCTTAATGTTCATAACTAAACCTGAATATCAAAATGGTTGCTCGCTTACTATACAAACTCAGAAACACTCATCCACTAGGACATTATAACAAATAGTCAATCGTCACCTCTTAGACTTCATACTTACAATTACTATCAACTTCGACTTCGCAACATAAGTACTATCCATTCATTCACTATATATCAATGCCTAATTATTTCTATAACACTTTGAGTATTTAGAGCTCTCTCTCATAAATCATAAGCCTGGCTCAGATCTATCACCTCATAAATACTTTTTCTCTTAATTCACCACTTACACTTGGTCATTACTAACACAATGACACATTATCATAACCCCTTTTTAGTTAAGGTACATTCTAACTAATATTGACTTGTAATGCTTACTCTACCTCCTATCCCGAGCTTTTCACAACTCTTCACTTCGTAGTCTACCCATTAGGAAAAACTTTTCATTACTAACTTACTGGTACATGACTATAGTAATACAGCTCATCAAAACACAATCTCCATTTCTAGGATTTCTAAACTTCTGCATACTTTCCTCTAACTCTGGGCTCTTTCACTACTACTACTCATGATCTCATAGTTCATGCTAATATTTCGAGTGAAAATACTAGCAAAGCTATATGGAAAAGCGTACAACTCGTTTTTAACTCAAACACAAGTTTTATATGAATATGGTGCATTCCTCTAAAACTGAACACTTAACTTACACTTGGGCTTCTCTCAAGCCCCTCTAGAGTCTCATGACTTTATCAAGACTCTTGCTAAGAACAACTCATCGATAGGGATCTTTGAACTTTCATTTCAATCTCCTATAGTATGATGGGTAGTCAAATAAATATGACAATGCACGAGTTATAATAGATTATAATGACATAACTCTTTTGTACGATTAAGAGTATGAAAGAAAGGAAACTTTTCTTTGAATGTCTATAGTACATAGAAGTGGGGCCCTCACAACCACAAACAAGATCCTACTGACACGGCTTCATAGAAACCCTAGGACACTTAAAACTTGGTTCTGAGACCAAGTTATTCACGACTCAAGTCTACACCCTGGACGTGACCAGCACCTAAAGACCATTGTTCGTCCCCAAGCGAACCCTCATCCTGGCTAACTACAAGCGGAAGACTAACTTAAGCATACAAAAGCTTAAATCTGAAATGAATAAATTTGAATAAAAATAGTTTACACAACTAGCCATAAAGTAGGCAACTTTATTCTTTAAAACATTTAATAAAATAAATGATTAATACAGACTCCTCAACTATATTGACTATCTATGAAGCCTCTAAATGATAAAGATGGAAGTCGAGACCAGACCCTCGACCTCCTAACTAAACAGAAAAGTAAATGAAATCCTCCGGAAGTAAGGAGACTCACCATTGATAACTCGAATCTCGGATGTATCAACGAAGCTCCTGTTGATGATCCTGAACACCTATGTCTGCATCATGAGAAGATGCAGGCCAATTGGCCTTGTACGTAGTATGTACGATCATGTAAGAGGAAATCTAAAGCATAAAACATAGTCTTGAACTTGATAAAAAGGAAACATACTTACCTCTTTTATACTCAACTTAAATCAAGAATAAGATACTCAACTCAAAGATTAGATATTCAAATCCAATATTAGATACTCAACTTCAAAGATATGATACTCGACTCAATGAAGCAGAAAACAGCTCAAGATACTCAACTTAAGGTACTTCACTCGAAATACTCAACTCGTGATACTTAAGTGAAGTCATTCCAATATAAAGCAGTTTAAAACAAGTGCAATATAAAGAAAAGATGTTTAAAAACATGAAGTTCACTCAAGATAATAATATCATAAAATACATACCATGATCCCTCTCAAAGTCTACTTGTGCAATGCATGAATGAAGTCCCATACCCTTATTCATCCTAAGCATAACCCCTTGAGGAACCATGCAATTTCTAGTGTGGGAGTTTCTCTAACTGACAATCACCACCATGAGCCTAAGTGGTGATACAACGTCTCGCCCAAACTAATAGAACTTTGCTATACTTTGTCGTCGCACAGAACATCTTCGACCTAAAGGATCCACTGGCTAAGCTCACGTGATCATCTTAAAAGTATGATACGTTAATACCCATGATGGCTACATGGTCTACATGGAGACTTGATTTTATATGAACTCTCATCCCCATACGGTGATCAATACTACTTTTTAAATATACTTTAGCTCATACTTTAAAATATCCTCTTTCCTCTTAGGTTGAGATAATTATCTCAACCCTTTTTAGCTTTGAAAATCCCTCTTAGAATAAATGTTCCCCTTTTTATTTCTCAAAATTCTTTTGGAAATCTTAGTTCATCTTCAAAGTAAATGTGAAAATATTTATAAACTGTTAGGGATTACTTAGTTCCCATATACTTCTTTGAAGAACAGAACTTCAACTTTACTCTTTCTCAACTCAGTGCTCAAGTCCTTAAAACAAGTATTAAAATAATTTGTAAAAAGACTTCTTAAAATACGGTTCATATCGAACTATGAACATAAACAACTCAGTTCAAGGTTTTCAATAACCATGCATAGAACTCAATACTTGAACCCAAAAACTCCAGAACTCAAGGAGTCAATGATACTACTCATCTGAAGAATACTCGACTTGGAGGGTTCATGCAGAATTATAGGCATGAACTACTTAACTCAATGACACAAGCTCGACTCAGATGGTTCATGCGGAATTATGGTCATGAACAACTTAACTCAAGGACTTAATAGGTAACATGTAATAGTCCCATGATTAGGAATATAGTCTCAAAAGAAATAAGGAGCTCAATACTCAAGACTTTGGAATGTGGCGATACTACTCCTCTCAATGATATTCAATTTATGGAGTTCATGCGGAAGTTATGGGCATGAACAACTCGAATCGAAGGGTCTAAGTAACTAAATGGAACTCATTTATAGAAGTCTTCTAATTCGCTTACTTACTTCCTAGAAACTTAGTTCAAATCAATAATAGATCTCAAATACTTCACAATTAAACTTAAAGTCTTTCTTGAACTCTACTCTTAACTCTCTCTTAAATGTAAATTATGAATTCAAAAGTTATGGTTCATGATATGAAGGATCTAGGTGATATTGTTCACTCATGAATACATTCTCCTCACTCTCATGATCACTTACTTGAGTCTTGAAACAAGTTACTAGAAGTTGTAGAAGACTCCTCAAAAGGACTCGAGTGGACTCTCTCAAAAGTTTCGGAAAAGCTCTCAAAACTAAATATTCATTTTAACTTGATTTAGAATTATTGTTTCAAGTTTATGATTCATGTTATGAATGATTTATAAGTGTTTAAAAGTATTAAAATGTTTGGCATCAAAAGGATTGAAGATGCACTTAAAATGAGCTCAAACGGAGAAACCAAAGGCAAACTGGATGGAGTAGGTGACCCTGGGGCTATGGGTGGCGTGGGGCGCCAACCCTTAAAGTACAGAAATCCTACCGAACGTCCTTGCTCGTTTTCTCACCCTAACTCACCTAAAATCGAATAGTTTCTTCCCCAATCACTTCGATTCAATTACTTAACTTAAATACACTACAATCTACTAAAACAACACTAAAGTTACTCAATTTCATCTCAAGAATTCATCAAAAATCCAATACAACAAGATTAAGAATGAACCTCATGTACACCTATCAAGAACTCATCAAGAAATCTAAACTTTAAACTTTACGAATGAAATTTCGCTAAACAATAACATGATTGGCGTGTGGGTGAACTAAACCAACACTATGGAAGCCTACATACCTCTTAGGGATTAGACCCATGGCGAAAATCCGCATCTATACTCTAAAACGTCGATGAACGCCTTCAACATTTCATCTTTTCTCCTCTTTCTCTTCTTTTCTCTTTTGACTCTTTTTGAACTATCAACTAAAACCCTAGATGTATATTATGATTTTAAAACTGAACCTAAAAGGATGAGAACCCTAAAATATTACAAAAAATGAATTAAATCTGATTGGGTAAGGAAAGGACCAAAATACTCCTCATATTTTCGGCTAACTTTCCTTATCTGGACAACTTAACTTCATAAGGTTATATCTCACTTATCAAAACTCGAAATATAGCAAACTCGTTGGATTCGGAAAGATAATTCAAAGATATTTCCTATGGTATCTCTTAGCGCACCTACCTCATACTATGCTAGCAGTTATGGTTGTTTTAATTTTTTACATCAAGAATTTTTTGCCATCTCCTTTTTCTCTCGGTTGACATTTTTTCATTACAATACTTATATCTACCTTATGAGAATTTAGGTGAGTGATGATAGCAAAATCTTTCATGCCAAAACAAATAGGCATGCTACTATGATTGTAACACCCCAGAAATTTTTTCAAACTAAGACTTGAGTCGTTAATCGTAGCGAGTGATGTTTCACCAAGGAAATAAAATGTTTCGTAAGTCTTAAGGTAAGTTCTATATATTTATAACCAAGAGTTCCAAAAAAAGAATTAAATTGGGAATAACAAAAATCTGAAATTTTGAGAGTTAAGTATGAGTTTTGGGTCAACTTCAAACAACCATAAATCACAGTAAATGATTATTGAGGTGTCCTACAAGATACCATTGGAAATATCTTTGCATTATCTTTCTAAATACGCCGAGTTTGCTAAATTCCGAGTTTGGATGACTTAGATATGACCTTGTAAAGTTAGGTTGTCCAAATAAGGAAAGAAAGTTAGCCGAAAATAGTGAGGGGTATTTTGGTCCTTTCCTTACCCAATCAAATTTAACGATTTCTTAGTCATATTTAGGGGTCTAATCCTTTTAGTTTCAGTTTTATAATCCTAATAAACACTTAGGGTTTTATTTGAAAGTTCAAGAAGAGGCAATCAAAGAAAAGAGGAGAAAAAAAGGCAAGGATGAAGGCGTTCGTCGACGTTCTTGAGTCTAGTTGCGGATTTTCGCCATGGGTCAAATCCCTAAGAGGTGTGTAAGCTTCCATAGTGATGGTTTAGTTCATCCACACGCCAATCATGTATTTTTTTTGAGCGAAATTTCATGATTAAAGTGTAAAGATTAGAGTTCTTGAAAGTTATTATTGAAGTTCATTCTAAATCTTGTTGTGTTGGAGTTTTGATGATTTCTTGAGATAAAATTGAGTAATTTTAGTGTTATTTCCATTATATTAGAGAGTACTTAATTTATGTAATCGAATCAAAGTGATTGAGAAAAAACCGTTCGAATTTAGGTAATTTAGGGTGAGAAAACGAGTATAAGTGCTCGGCAGAATTTTTGGGTTGGGGCCTGGCGCGGCACGCCTGTCTGAGCGCCCCAAACCCATCTCTGTCCGTCAAGGGTTGGGGATCAGCTCCATACATCAGTCCAGTTTTGCTTCGTAGCTCCGTTTGAGTTCGTCTAAAGTGCACCTTCACTCCTTTTCGATTCTAACTAATCTAAGTTACTTCTAACCACCTAAAAGCAGTTCTAACATGATCATAAACTTGAATTCATAATTCAAATTCAAGGTATAGTTGAGAGTTAAGTTTTGATAATTCTTTCAAACGTTCTAAGAAAGTCCTTTTGAGGAGTCTTCCACAACTTCTAGTAACGTGTTTTAAGACTCAACCAAGTGAGTATAAGAGTGACGAGTATGTATTCATGAGTCGACAATATCACCTATATCCTTCTTATCATGAATCATAACTTTTGAATTCATAATTCATATTCAAGAGAGAATTAAGAGTAGAGTTCAAGAAAGGCATTAAGTTATATCGTGAATCCTTTGAGATCAACTATTAAGATTGAGCTAAGATTTGAGGAAGTAAGTAAGAGAATGAGAAGAGTGGTATACATGAGTTCCATCTAGTTACATAGACCTTTCAGTCACTTCATTGATTCCCATAACATCCGCATGAATTTCATAAATTGAGTATCATTGAAAGGAGTAGTATCTCCAAGTTCTAAGTCATGAGTATTGAGTTCCTTATTCCTATCTTGAGTTTTAAAAAAAGGTACTTTGTAGTTCTTGTGTTGAGTAGTTCATGCTCATTTTTCCGCATGAACTCTCCAAGTTAAAAATCGTGAAATCATCCATAAACATGAGATCATGATCCTTGAATCCACACTTCAATTCAAGGAAAGTTAAGATCAAAGTCAAGGAATCTAAAAGCCAAGTCTAGAAGTTAAAAAACAAGTCAAAGTAAAGTTATAAAGTTTTCTAGAGTCTTTCACGAACGTTTTCGCTTCATTTTAAAAGGATTAAAGTTCAAGTTAAGAAAGAGTAAAGGGTTGAGTTCATTTCTCAAAATCTATAGGGGAACTAAGTATTCCCTAAGAGTTTAAGTTTTCAAGTAAGGAAAGAGTATCAAGTAGAGTTCAGTTCTCAAGAGTTCTAAGGGAACTATGTAATCCCTAAGAGTTTAAAGAAAATGTTTTAAAACTTTTGAGAAAGAAAGGAAGCTAGACTTCCAAAGAGCCTATGGCTAGTTTCAGTAAAAGAAAAGGGAAAGTATGATTTCCAAGAGAGATATTTAAAGCTAAGTTTTGAGCACTAATATGAAATCACATAATAAGTATGTTTTTAAATATAAGAGCTAGTATATTTTTGGGAGTAGTATTGAGCACCGATGTGGGGTAGATTTCAGATAACTCACATCCCCCAGAAACCATGTAGCCACCATGGGTAGAAAAGGTTCATACTTTTTAGATTAACCATTTTCCCAGTTTACTAGTGCATCCATTAAGCACTTCAGGTCTTATACCTTTGGCCCGGGTATAAGATGCGCTGGCAGCGTGAGGGAGATCGATGTATCATCACTGTAGCTCTTAAGTGATGGTTGTCGTTTAGAGAAACTCCCATAGAGTGAGTTACATGGTCCCTCAAGGGGTTCTGCTTAGTATGAATGGAGGTATGAGACTTAATTCATGCATTTGCACAAGTAGACTTTGAGAGGGAGCATGATATGTATTTTATGATGTTTAATATCTTGAGTTAACATCATGTTTTTAAACAGCTTTTCTTTATATTGCTCTTGTTTAAACTGCTTTATTTTGAAATGAGTTCAGTAAAGTATCATAAGTTGAGTACTTTGAGTTGACTATCCTTAGTCGAAAAATATCATATCTTTGAGTTCACTATTTAATCTCTGAGTTGATTATCTTATTCTTGAGTATTCTTTAGTATCCATTGGGTTTCAAGTTTTAGAAGAGGTAAGTATGTTTCCATTTTTTTTCAAGTATCAAGCTTATGTTATGTTCTAGAATTTCCCTTACATGTTCGTACATTCCACGTATTGAGCAATTGGCCTGTATCTTCTCAAGATGCAAACACATGTATACAGGATCATCAACAGGAGCATCGTTAATACATCGGAGAGTTCGAGTTAGCTATGGGGAACCTCCTTATTTTCGTAGGATTTCATTTACTTTTCAGTTTACTAATGAGGTCGTGGGTCTTGGCCTGACTTCCATCTTTATCAGTTAGAGCTTCGTAGATAGTCTGTATAGTTGAGGAGGCTGTATTATCATTTATTTCATTAAAAGTTTTAAAGATTAAATTTGTGTATTTTATGGCTAGTTGAATATATTACTTTATTCAGAGTTGTTTATTTGAGTTAAAAGTTTCAAAATTTTAGTTTATAAATTTTTATTTCACTTTTCAAGCTTTGTATGCTTAATTAAGTCTTCCGTTTGTAGTCAACTAGGATGAGGGTTCTCTTGGGGACCAGCAATGGTCTTTGAGTGTCGGCCATGTCCAGGATGTAGGCTCGGGTCTTGATAAACTTGGTATCAGAACACAGAGTTTAAGTGTCCTACATTGTCTATGAATTCATGTCAATAGGATATTATTTATGGTTGTGAGGGCCTCACTTCTATGAATGAGGTACTATAGGCATTTAAGAAAAGTTTCCCTTCTTTCATACTCTTAATCGTGCAATAGAGCTAAGTCATAGAGATCTATTCTAACTCGTGAGTTCTTATATTCATTTGACTACCCATCATACTAGAGGTGGATGAAAATTAAAGTTTAAAGATCCTTACCGATGAGTTGTTCTTAGCAAGAGACTTGAGAAATTCATGAGACTTGAGAGGGGCTTTAGAGAATCCCAAGAGTAAGTTAAGTGTTCAGTTTTAGAGGAATGCGCCCACATTCATATGAATCGTGCGTTTGAGCTAAAATTGAGTTGTACTCTTTTCCTTGAATCTTGTTTCAATTGGGATCTTTATGAGAAAGTATATTTAGAGATTGGGTAGTATTTTTACCCAAAAAGGTAGCATGAGCTATGAGATCATGAGCAGTATTAAGGAAAGAGCCCAGAGTTAGAGCATAGTATGCAGAGGTTTACTAATCTTAGAAAGAGATATTGTGTTTTGAAGAGCTATATTACTATGGTCATGTACCTAGTAAGTTAGTAATGAAAAGTATTACCTTATGGGTTGACGAAGAAGTGAAGAGTTGTGAAGAGCTCAGGATAGAAGGTAGAGTAAGTATTGCAAGTCAATATGTGTTAGAATATACCTTAACTAGAAAGGGGTTATGATGATGTGTCATTTTGTTAGTAACGACTAAGTGTAACTGGTGAATATATATAGAAGAGTCAGAGTATCCATAATGTGATAGACTAATCTAGGCTTATAAATTTTAAAAGGAGATTCTCATGGTATTTAGAGGATGGTAGAGTTATTGGAGACAAAATGCACAGTAAGTGAGTAAGTAGTAGTTAAGTTGTAAAGTGGAATGTGATGGTAATTATAGTATGCAGACTAAGAGGTAAGGATTTACTAATTTTCATGCGGTCCTAGTGGAAAAGTCCTCCTAAATTGCCATATTGGTATTGAGGTATAGTATAGTAAGCGAGCAATCATATTGATATTCTGGTATAGTAATAAACATTAAGCTTGAATTTGAGATGAGTTTCATAATCCAAAAGAATGGCAACATGAGGGAGATGATGTTAGTCTAGATATGAGATCTAGTAGACTTGACATAGAGTAGGTGATGAATTGATATGTTGCTGCAATGAACGAAGTAGTAGAGAGCCTAACCTTTATATAAGGTTAGTGGTGTGGCTAAGTAAGGAGAGGGAAAAGAGCATTAAGAGAATGTACACGAGTTAGAGATGTGGAATAGGTCCATAGTTTTCAAGTGTTAGCTTTAGACCTAAGGGGGAGATAGCGAGATGATAAATCAAGTCCAGTGTTGAGAATTTCTTAAGGAGCTGGTTAGTAGGAGTCCATGGAGTTGTTAGAGTACTAATTTTGAATGTGGTGTTGTTAAACATTAGATGGATTCTTGAGATGAGGAATATGGTGATAAAGAGTAATAGTTTTGGGATATGATTCCCTATAAAGAGGTGTATATATTCTGAACTTAAGGATTTCAGTTAAGCTTTATTTAAGTAAGAGAAGACCATTAGATTTAAGACCTTAGTAAGAGTAACCCATTAAGTACCAAGTCTAGTAGTCATTCGAGGACGAATGATCCCATGAAGGAGATATTGTAACACCCCAGAAATCTTTTCGAACTAATACTTGAGTCGTTAATCGTAGCGAGTGATATTTCACCAAGGAAATTAAAATTTTAGTAAGTCTTAAGGTCAGTATCTAGATTTAGAACCAAGAGTTACAAAAAAAGAATTAAATTAGGAATAACAAAAATCTGAAATAATGAGAATTAAGTTAAGTATGAGTTTTGGGTCAACTTCAAACAATTATATATCCCAGTACAGAATAAGTTAGGTGTGCTACAAGATACCATTGGAAATATATTTGAATTATCTTTCCAAAGCCGCCGAGTTTTCTAAATTCTAAGTTCGGATGATTGAGGTATGACCTTTTGAAGTTAGGCTGTCCAGTTAAGGAAAGTTAGCCGAAAATAGTGAGGGGTATTTTGGTCCTTTCCTTACCCAATCAGATTTAACTCATTTTTAGTCATATTTTAGGGGTATAATATTCTTAGCTTCAGTTCTATAATCTTGATAAAAACCTAGTGTTTTAGTTTAGAGTTCAAGAAGAGGCAAGAAAAGAAAAGAGGAGAAAAAAGGCAAGGATGAAGGCGTTCGTCGACGTTGTTGAGTCTAGTTGCGGATTTTCGCCATGGTCAAATATCTAAGCGGTATGTAAGCTTCCATAGTGTTAGGTTAGTTCACCCACACTCCAATCATGTATTTTTTTTTTCAGTGAAATTTCATGCTTAAAGTTTAAAGATTAGAGTTCTTGATGAGTTCTTAAAAGGTGTTCTTCAAGTTCATTCTAAATCTTCTTGTGTAGGAGTTTTGATGATTTCTTGAGATAAAATTGAGTAATTTAAGTGTTTTCTAGTATATTAGGGTGTAATCAAGTTAAGTAATCGAATCCAAGTGATTGGGAAAGAAACTGTTCGAATTTAGATTATTTAGGGTGAGAAAACGAGCAAAAGGGATCGGCAAAATTTTTGGGTTGGGGCCTGGCGCGGCGCGCCTACCTGAGCGCCCCAAACCCATATCTGTCCTTCAAGGGTTGGGGATACACTCTATCCATAGCCCCAGGGTCGTTTGCCTAGTCCAGTTAGCCTCCGGTACATCTGTTTAACTTCGTTTAAAGTGCACCTTTACTCCTTTTCGATTCTAACTAATCTAAGCTACTTCTTACCACCTAAAATCAGTCCAAACATGATCATAACCTTTAATTTAAAATTCAAATTCAAGGTATAGTTGAGAGTTACGTTTTGTGAATTCTTTCAAACGTTCTTAGAAAGTCCTTTTGAGGAGTCTAGACTCAAGCAAGTGAGTATAAGAGTGAAGAGTATATATTCATGAGTCTACAATATCACTTAGATCCTTCATATCATTAAATCATAACTTTTGAATTCATTAATTCACATTCAAGAGTGAGTTAAGAGTAGAGTTCAAGAAAGGTTTAAAGTTGAATCGTGAATCCTTTGAGATCAACTATTATGATTGATCTAAGATTTGAGGATGTAAGTAATATAATGAGAAGAGTTGTATACATGAGTTCCATGTAGTACTTAGACCTTCGAGTCAACTTGTTCATTCCCATAACATCCGCATGAGTTTTATAAATTGAGTATCATTGAGAGGAGTAGTATCTCCAAGTTCTAAGTCCTGAGTATTGAGTTCCTTATTCCTATATTGAGTTTAAAAAAAAGGTATTTTCTAATTCTTGAGTTGAGTAGTTCATGCTCATAATTCCGCATGAACTCTCCAAGTTAAAAATCATGCATTCATCAATAAACATGAGATCATGATCCCTGAATCCATATTTCAATTCAAGGAAAGTTAAGATCAAAGTCAAGGAAGCTAAGAGCAAAGTCTAGAAGTTAAGAAGCAAGTCAAAGTAAAGTTATAAAGATTTCTACAGTCTTTCACAAACGTTTTCGTTTCATTTTAAAAGACTAAGAGTTCAAGTCAACCAAGAGTAAAGAGTTGAGTTCATTTCTCAAAAGTTATAGGGGAACTAATATATTCCCTAAGAGATAAGTATTCAAGTAAGCAAAGAGTATCAAGTTGAGTTTAGTTCTCATGAGTTATAAGGGAACTATGTAATCCCTAAGAGTTTAAACAAAATATTTTCAAACTTTTGAGAAAAATAGGAAGCTAGACTTCCAATGAGACTATGTCTAGTTTCAGTAAAAGAAAAAGGAAACTAAGATTTCCAAGAGAGACTTTTAAATCTAAGTTTTGAGCAAATATCAAATCACAGAATCAGTATGTTTTTAACCATAAGAGCTAGTATATTTTTGGGAGTAGTATTGAGCACCGATATGGGGGGGAGTTGAGATAACTCACATCCTCCATAAATGATGTAGCCACCATGGGTAGAAAAGGTTCATACTTTTTAGATTAACCCTTTTCGCAATTTACTAGTGGATCCATTAGGCAGTTCAGGTCTTATACCTTTGACCGGGTATTAGATGCGCTGGCAGGGTGAAGGAGATCGATGTATCATCACTGTAGTTCTTAAGTGATGGTTGTCGGTTAGAAAAACTCCCACAGTATGAGTTACATGGTCCCTCAAGGGGTTCTTCTTAGTATGAATGGGGGTATGATATTTCATTCATGCATTTGCACAAGTAGACTTTGAGAGGGAGCATGATATGTATTTTATTATATTATTATCTCGAGTTAACATCATTTTTATAAACAACTTCTCATTATATTGCACTTGTTTTAAACTTCTTTATTTTGATATGAGTTCAGTTAAGTATCATGAGTTGAGTACTTTGAGTTGACTATCCTTAGTCCTGTATCATATCTTTGAGTTCAGTATTTAATCTCTAAGTTGAGTATCTTACTCTTGATTATTCTTGAGTATTCATTGGGTTTCAAGTTTGAGAAGAGGTAAGTATGTTTCCATCTTTTATTCAAGTATCAAGCTTATGTTATGTTTTAGAATTCCCCTTACATATTCGTATATTCCACGTACTGAGCCAATTGGCATGCTTCTTCTCAAGATGCAAACACATGTATACAGGATCATCAACAAGAGCTTCATTAATACATCTGAGAGTTCGAGTTAGCTGTGGGGAGCATCCTTATTTCCGGAGGATTTCATTTACTTTTCAGTTTAGTCAGGAAGTCGTGGGTCTTTTCCCGACTTCTATGTTTATCAGTTAGAGGCTTCGTAGATAGTCAGTATAGTTCAGGAGTCTTTATTATCATTTATTTCATTAAATGTTTTAAAGACTAAAGTTGTCTATTTTATGGCTAGTTTAATATATTACTTTATTCAGAGTTGTTTATTTGAGTTAAAAGTTTCGAAAGTTGAGTTTATAAATTTTATTTCACGTTTCAAGATTTGTATGATTAAGTAAGTCTTCCGCTTGTAGTCAGCAAGGATGAGGGTTCGTTGGGGACCATCAATGGTCTTTGAGTGCCGGCTATGTCTAGGTTGTAGGCTCGGATCATGACAATAACTTATCCAAACTTCCTCTTTTTGACTGCTATAAATTCGACATCAAAGAAGTTGATAAACTATGCTCATCTAAAGTGTAATACTCACATATTTAAGTTATAAGTAGCTTTTGAAAGTGGAAGACTCAAAGAATTTTTTCAGTTTTTGTTCTTCTAAAGCCATTTTATTCAAAAAAAAAAAAAACTTACATAAATCTAAATTAACAAGTAAAAACCCTCTTACATTCTAACACATACCAATCAATGACTCAAAACTATAATTTGCATACCTAATTTACTTATCAAAGAAAATATCAATTGAAGGACTAACCAGAGAAGACTCAACAATAAAAAATGTCTCCATCTCTAGGTATATCATGTTGTTCCTCCTCTATTATTTCCTTCTGCAAAGAATAGGTGATTGAAGGACTTCATTTGTCTTACATAAGTCTATTACAGACAGGTGTTGATGAACAAGGACGTGTTAAAGTTCTAAAACTAGCAGACTTAGTAATTATTGAAGCAATAGACGCACATGTTATTAATGGACAAATATGAACTATAGGTCAAACGTCAAATGTCACCTTCATAGGCTATCTATTGGAGGCTGAGCAAATAAAATTAATGTTCACACAACACGCCACAACAAATGTAGCTAAAATGAATGGATAAAACAAAGCATAATTTATACAATTTATACAATATCACACACAATCAGCAACTTATTACTGATGACAATTTGAGTGAAAAATTGTACCCAACAATAGAGGAAATTCAGATTAATGCTTGAACATTTTGAAAAATAACATTTAGAATTTTGGATTAATTTTATCAACCTCTACATATCCTTAAGCAACTAAAAGATGGATGAAACCCTAACTTTGAGAAAAGAGAAAAAATTACCTTTTGGAAATTAATGAGCGAGCTTGACGACGAGATGATGGAACCAACAACAATGGAGATTGAGTTGAAGGAGAAAGACAAGGAGATGAATTTGACTTTGAATCTAAGGCATCTCATAGATCTCGATGTCATTCATCACGATTTTGCGCTTGCTTCCATAAAACTATACATCAATGTCTCCATTGTTTGCACCACCATGCCCTTAGGAAGGTTTCCAGTCGAAACTCCATTAGTAAAAGATGAAACCCCACTAGATCTAGGAAGAGCAACATCAAGAAGTAGAAGAAGATGATTCACTACTGGCTCAGTTCTTGGAATCCAGTCATGAATCTATTGAAACCCCAAAAAGAGCTCCTCTAAGAAAAATGGATTCAGGGAAGGACAAGAGGATATCTTGTTGAGAATGAGGATGCAGGGGTGAAGATTGGGGAAAAGTGCGGCCAAATAAGTGTTCTAAGTCTCTTAATTTGAAATAAGTTAATTGATTAGGGGTCTTAGGTTATATTAATTTTGGTGGATTTTTTAAAATAATTCTGGTTTTAAAAAAAAAATTGGATAGATGCTTAACAAATAATTGATCGACAGTTAAGATTGAGACACGTTTACCACCTTCAATATAGAAAGTATTTATGCACTAAAATTTGGATGGTAAGAACACAAACATTAAAAAAGTATAATGAAGGGTGTGTATTGATAAATATGTGTTTTTTTAAGTAATAGAAATTTTAACTTCATTGCAACAGTAGAAAAAATTGCTTCTGTTTTCCATTAAAAACAACTTTATATGTTAATAAAACACTTTAATTTCTCTAAAATGTGTTTTTGGCTTTCCAACGGCAATGTCAAACAGTGCCTAAGTGTTTTATGAAAGTTTAAGAGTTTTTAAAATTATACTTTATATTTGTTTCTTTTGAATTTCGATTTTAAGGTAAAGTATATTGTTATGTTATTTATGTTTGTTGCTTTTGAATATGGTAATGATATGAGAATTTAAGAGCTCTGAGATATTCATAGAGATGTCGAAGACTCAGAAATACTTGGTTTAGTGGACAGACATGTGATTTGATATCGCCACGAGATGATATCAACGTTTTGACTTAGAACACGGAAGAGTACTGATAAAAAAACATACATCTAAGTATATTTTTCTCAATATATGCTAGAAACCTCTTAATTAGTGATAATATACGTGATCTTTTGAAAGAATTAATTTCTAATTATGAAGTTTCTACATAATCTTATATTACCATCAAATTTGAAAAAACAATACAAACTTAACATGACACACAGTAATTTAGTGGTGCAACAATTAATTATGACAAATTTGTAAAAATTCCTAAGCAAAGGGATCTAGCTAATCAGAGGTTTAATGTTCTTAGTCAGATATCATAGAGGGACTAAAATTAGAATCACAGACAACAAATCTAAAATAGACTTAACTTTTTCACACTAGCTACAATAAATCTAAAATAAACAAATTTGATATGACAGTTTAGCTCATTTTTGCAGCGTAATTTGTATTTAAATTCCTATTTTGGAAGTAATTTGCAACATCATCCATCTATGCTTCAATTCTTATTTTTCTATACGAAAATTCACACAACCCTGCTAATTTCAAACAGGTTTATGTTTTGACATGAAAGAATATTCCATAGTGAGTGGACTGAGATGTCATCCTCCTTCAGAACATCTTTTCAAAGTTACACCCTTATAAAAGCCAAGAGAAAACAACGCAACTAAATCAATCAAGGTTAGAAAGAAATACAAATCTTCAATCAAGACAACCAACAAAAACAAAGAAAAAATGAAAAATGAAAATGAGTTGTTGACCATTGTTGGACCGCGTTATAAGCCAATGATTTGTTAGCAGATCTCAAGAATAAATTTTTTTTGAAGAAGCACAAAGAGTGATTTCCCTTAGTTTGATTTATGCGTATCAATTCATGGACTAAAGACATCAACAAAGTCATAGATCTTGAATTGTTTGTTCTTGCTTAAAATTTAATGCATTCAATAACTACCCATGAGGTTATAATAGTTATTTCTTGACTGTCAAATATTTGTTGACAAGGTTATCATAAGAGACGAATAATTGATATTATATTCCTTTTCTTGGGCTTTCATTGTAAACTTCACTCTAATTTTAGTGTTTTATTTATCTTATTTAATAATTTTTAATTTTTTATTTTCATCTTTATATTTTCATGCTTGGACATTTGAAGCAATACCTTACCTCTAACAGCCAGTCAACAATTATCCAAAAGATATCTTTCAGCCAAGAATTATTAGGTGGTTGTCTACCCAAAACAGTTCAAAAAATAAGTTCTCTTAATCTCTTCAATCCTCCTCTTGATGTAGTTAGTCATATATTGAATGATATTGTTTTATTTGAAGAAGAATACAATCATAACCGCTAATAAATTTGGGGCTCTCGAGAGTAATTAGTTAGAAGAAATACCTAAGGAGAAGAGAGAAGTGGCTGAAAGTAAAAATATCAACTCGATTGATATATGTGTAATTGTTACAGTTTTGAATATAACCTTTGTTCTTGTACAATAGAACCATGTAATCCACCTCCATTCGTTGAGCATTTCTAAAATCTTAAAGACAACACTTAACAACCCAATTAACCACTCCATACCTCCTTTGTCTTTGCTCTTTTAAAATTTTACCGAAATCTCAACAGATCTCTTCCCTTTTCCATCCTATAATACCCAAAGTCCCAATGTATTTCAGAGTGTCACAAATCATCCAACACAATATCTTTGTCCCCTTCGTCTATGAGCTTGTGAAAGTTTGCTTTCTATCTTTGTTGAATGGAGATCTCTTCCACCAGCACCCTGTCTTCCTCATCTCTTTGACACACATCACTTGATCCAAGTCCTGAGCCTTTTTTTTCACACTTTTGCGAGCCTATGCAATCTCATATCCCCACGTATGTTGCCTAGTCTGACTTACCATCATTCAAAAGTTGCAATAACAATAACATGTCACAAAATGCAGTGGGTGTTTAAGCACCCATAATGTCCAACATATGTCCGTCATTGCCCACTTTAAAGAAATTTCACCTTATCAAAGGAAAATATAGTTTAATGTTTCAATCAAAAAAGTCATGCAACTTTCTTTTATAACCTCAAGGTCACTTAAATAATATTCTTTTCACAAAAAGTCACTCAATTTTCTTTATACCTCAAAGTCACTCAACTAATAATTCTTTTCACAAAAAGTCACTCAACTATTGATATTTCATTTAGAAAGTCACCCAACCAATTTAAATAGTTTTTAATTATATTTTATTGAATTTTTTTGTTTTGTTTTTAAACAGTTTTTGTATAATAAATAAATAAAATTCTTTATTTATTAAATTTTATTAAAATAACACAACTTTTTTGGCAATTCAATTACAAAAGTGTTTCACTTAGTGCATGAAATTATTAACAATTTCCTGTTGTTCGTATAATAATCTCATTAATGTATAGAAGTAATTCTTATATCATTGTTTATAAGATGCTATGCCTACCCAGACAATCTAAAACAAAAGTATTTCACTTTTTTCATGAATTATTAACAAAAAACCTTACAATTTTTGTATTACATACACAATGCCTATTATTTCTTTTCAAAAATAGTTTAAAATAGTACTCCTTTAGTACTAAACTACTAATCCATTTGAACAACACTCTAACTAAGATTGAGATAAGTACATTATGTAGTCACTTAAAATTTATTAAATATAAATTTTTAAAGTTGTTCGGATTATATTAATTAAATGAATATATTAGTCTAAATAAATATTATTGATTAATATGATTGATTTAATTATTTAAATTCAGATAAATATGAATTTAATTAAAGTCCGCTCCATAAAGCCCATATGACATGTCACTTAAATCTGACTGGTCGAAGGGAGTCCTATTTCAATCGCAACTCCTCTATCATAAAACTATAAATAGGGGTCTCATAATTATGAAAAGACAACCAAGAAACTAGAGAAAGCTCGTAGATCAAAAGCCATAAATTTCTCAACAAGTTTAAGAATTCAAGAATTCAAGGATTCAAGAATTCAAGTGTTCAAGTTAAAGATTTGAATAAGCCAAGATCAAGTTCAAGAACGATCAAAATCAAGAACACTGGATTCAAGATCAACCTTCAAGCCCTTGAATTCAACTAGAAAGTTAAGATCACGATAAAGATCAAGTCAAGATCAAGTTAAAGATCACGTTCAAGAACGATCAAGATCAAGACCACCGGATTCAAGATGAAGCTCCAAGCCCTTGAATTCAACTCGAAATTCTAGATCAAGATCAAGTTCAAGTCAAGATCAAGATAAAGTCCAAGTCCAAGATCAAGTTCAAGAACGATCAAGATAAAGACCACCGGGTTCAAGATCAAGCTCCAAGCCCTTGAATTCAACTAGAAAGTCAAGATCGAGATAAAGTTCAAGTCAAGATCAAGTCCAAGTCCAAGTTCAAGATCAAGATAGATATCAAGATCAAGTCCAAGTCCAATTCCAAGTCCAAGATCAAGATCAAGATAAATCCCAAGTTCAAGAACAAGCTTTAAGCCCTTGAATTTATATTTGAAAAGGCGAATTCAGAGGAATCATAGAGATTTTACAACTCACACTTGAAATAATAAATAGATTATTGCTATAATATTCCGTTCTTGATTATTGTTTTCTCAATGCGAATTTTATTATCTACAAATTTTGGCATGCCCAGTGAGACAATCTCTACCTCTCATCTCAACTTTTCAAGCATCCAAGTATATCAAAATGTCTTCCACCATAGAAGAACAACTAGCAAGCTTAACCAAAGCAATTGAAGGCCTGACAAAGTGCGCACACGAACAAGATGCTAAACTTTCCAAGCTAACAAATAAGATGGATAACATGATTGAAAAAAGATCAACTCAATCACCTCTGAAGCTTTCTAAAATTCAAGACTAATGAGAGCCTTTCATAAAGCAAACAAAGATCAAAGATATTCATATCTCAGCTGAAGGTTTGATTACAATTGATCAATTAAAGAACATTACCGTAGAGGCCATCGAAGAAAAATCTGAGTCTTCATTCAAATTTTCTCCAATATATGCGAAGCCATATACACAAAGAATTGATAACTTGAAAATGTCTGAGGGTTATCAACCTCCTAAGCTTCAACAATTTGATGGCAAAGGAAATCTCAAACAACATATAGCGTACTTTATTGAGAATTGCAATGCTGATGGGACGTATGGTGATTATCTTGTTACAGAGTTCGTTCGATCACTCCGAGAAAATGCCTTTGATTGGTACACAGATCATGAATCTAATTCTATAGATAGATGGGAGCGATTAGAGAAAGAGTTCCTTAATCGTTTCTATAGCACGAGACGTGTCGTTAGTATGATGGAACTTACAAAGGCTCGTCAAGGTGAAGATGAGTCAGTTGTTGACTTTATTAATCCCTGGAGAAGTCTAAGCCTCAATTGTGAAGATCGCCTTAGTGAAATTTCTATCATTGAAATGTGCATCCAAGGTATGAATTGGGGTCTTCACTACATTTTGCAAGGATTAAATCCCAATACATTCGAATAGTTAACAACTCGTGCACATGACATGGAATTAAACATGACTTTATAAGAAGATCAACAATCTCCTGTCTATGGACCTCATGAAGATGAAGATATAGAAGAACTCCAAAATGGGGGCAAGTCTGCATCCGAAGATGACTTTGAAGAGTCAATGTATATGTAGACGCTCCTTAGTGCATGAGCTTGAACTGCAAGTTACAATGCTCCTTGAAACACGAGCTTAAACTGTAAAATGCTCCTTGAAACACGAGCTTAAACTCCATGTCTCTTAAATATTAAAGTTTGACTTAAATCTTCAAGTTGAAATGTTCCTGCAAACACGAGCTTAAACTGTATATCACTTAAATCTTTATGTTGAAATGCTCCTTGACACACGAGCTTAAACTATATGTTGCTTAAATCTTAAAGTTTGACTTAAATCTTCAAGTTGAAATGCTCCTTGAAACACGAGCTTAAACTGTATGTTGCTTAACTCTTAAAGTTTGACTTTAATCTTCATGTTGAAATGCTCCTTGAAACAGGAGCTTAAACTGTATGTTACTTAAATCTTCAAGTAAGAGTTAAATCTTCAAGTTAAAATGCTCCTTGAAACATGAGTTTAATTAGTATGTCACTTAAATCTTCAAGTTAAAATGCTCCTTGAAACATGAGCTTAAACTGCATCACTTATACACGCACACACCCTCGATGTCAATATTATTTATTTAATATGATTATTTTTATTTATCTTAAAATCCAATGTGTTACCAACCTCATGATGCCGGTATTTTTTTATTATATCTAATTCATTTTAATTAAAGCGACAACCGGAGGTGGGTTTGTTTAAAATATTTCTATTGAATCATAATTTTTTATATTAAGCATAATACTAAAATTTAATTGGAAACTTAAAATTAATTGTTCAAAAATGTAACAATTTCGTATACTTTTATAAACAACAAGTTAGACTTCAAGGAATAAATTAAAACAATATATATAATCCATATTTAGAGTATGAACGTTGATATGACTTAGGATATAATTATACTTATATTTCTAGAGTAATGTACAAATTTACTAGTCCGTCGTCATCGTGAACTTAATATCTCGTGTTATGATGTAGA
Organism: Solanum pennellii; assembly: GCF_001406875.1. Taxonomy (NCBI): domain Eukaryota; kingdom Viridiplantae; phylum Streptophyta; class Magnoliopsida; order Solanales; family Solanaceae; genus Solanum; species Solanum pennellii. Next base: position 69,322,616 of record NC_028645.1, read on the forward strand.
GGTGAAGAGTTAACATATAATCTATTCGAGTATGAAATGTGAGATAGTATGATTATATACTTTCGATCTTGAACGTATGTCAAGTGTAGTGATCACATCCTAATTATGATGAATGTAAAGTATACTTCATCTGAGTATAAAATACGTTAACTAATTATGTATGAAACACATCATCAATTAAAGAAATATCGATGATCAATTTAAGGCAAGATTTATATATTAGATTTGAATTTATATAATAAGGAGGAATATATTTTGAATTTTAAAATTAAGTTGATCGATAAATTAAATTTATTGAATTGAACTTCCACTGATATTTATATATATATATATATA